>NW_009598933.1:51530-77870 GCF_000690535.1 Cariama cristata
AGATATTACGGAATTCAGCTGAAGGAGTTCAACACCTACAGAGTAATTCCTTTGAAAAAGATTCAGGCAAAGACTCAAACCAAACACTCAATCTTTGATTATTTTTCCTGCTGTTCCTAAACCTCCTGGACATTTAATTCATCTCCTTTCCCGAAGCTAAAGCCATCGTGCTTGACAGTTCTGGGAATCGTATATCCTAACAAAGGTTTTGTCAATAAATATTTTAGAAGCAATGCCATATTGGGAGAAACTGAGTTTGAAATTTTTGCATAGCAATACGTCCATGAACAAACTGACAATTCCTAATTTCCTTTTCAGTTAAACATGCACCAAAGGTATCTGAAACTTCACCTGGTCTGGCCTTAGTCTGTACAGTATTTTTAACTAAAAAAAAAAAACCCAAACAAACAAAAAAACCCAAAAACAACAACCAAAAACCCCCCTTGCTTTCAGGGCAAATATAATTTTTAAAGAAATTCTCTGAAAGCTTGGAACTGCTGAGAAGCCTCAACCAAAACAACTTAACAGCATGGTAATTGTTATGTACATAACAAGGTTACAGTAAACATTTTTCTTGCTGTCCAGAAACCTACTTAAACCTACTGTGGGATGGAAATGCTTTATTTATAAACACAAAAGTAACAGCATTTGCCAAGTATACTTACACCAAAAAGAGCTTCTGAAGAAAACCTACAAAATATCTGTAACAATTTTACTATATTCGTATCTCAGACAAGACCTTTTCAAATGAAATTGTGAACTAAAAGAATACCTATTTGTATAATTGTTTTTGTCCCTAAAAGGATCATAAACCTGCTGAATCACCAGAAAATAAGTCCATGTTATTTGTCAACTTGTGTGCAGTATGGCAGAAAGTTTAAGCCATATTTAAGAACCTTGCTCCAAAGTGGCCTAGAATAATGCAAATAGAAAATTCTGTCACTTGGATGATTTTCAAATTCGTTCTCTCTCATGGTACAATTACTTTTAGAACCTGCATCACCATCTTTGAAATGCCTCACACTTAGTGAAAACACCTTTCTGTTAATGACAGTACCTTGGACAAATTTACCCCTCCTACGTCGATAGGAAGCAATTTGACAAGTTAAGCTACAATTAAGTATCACTTGGGATCCATTCTGATCCTTTCTAACTAAATTTTATCATATTTCTCCTTTTCAATGCATTTTACAAGGTTTGACAGGAGAGTATGGAGGAATTTGGATTTAGAGAGAGCAAAGCCATGAATGCATACAGTGCCAGGAGGGAAGTTTGCTGGTTCTATAAGCTATAAAAATTCAGTGTGATGGTCTGATTTCCTTTATGTTGACTACAAGGGGTATGGTGTCTATTGAGACTCATTCCCCAAAGAAGGGTAGAGGCAGAAGGAACATCCTTCTGGTGTATAATAGGCGCTAGCCTTTCAACTGAGCAACACTGAAGCAATACAAAACACTCAACATCCACAAGTTGCCAACTACATCAAGAAACAAAGGCAGAAGCTGAGACAGTCTCAGAAACCTCCTACTTTGTTCTGCCGTAACTTTGCCATCAAATTTAATTCCATTTTGCAACACCAAACAGGCAACGATAAAAGCATTGTACCCTGTTCTCGTTTCATGGCACAGACACTGAATTCAGTTTCTTGCAGTACCAATTTTAAAGATGTACCTGTGTACCTCTAACGTGATGTATTAAGATTTGCTGCCTTTAAGTTTTCTTCACTGAAGAAGCAGTGGTGGTCACCTGTGACAACACCTTAACCAACCCACTCTCCTGAGGTAAAAGCTTTTGATAATTTGTGTTTTATGAGTGTCTTCTACCCTATTTTATATCTTATATCACACTTATTTTGGTTCTAGTTACTACAGCACATACTTGAAGTTTCCTTTAAGTTTTGAGCCACAAAAACCCAGGACTTTCTATTAGAATTTAATTTGTTTTAACAGACTTTCCTCTACCCATAAAAAAAACATGAACAAGATTTTCTGTTACTCCTTCCTTTATTTCACTTCTGTCCATCCTAATTCCTGCCCTGTGCTCTCCCTTTGAGTAAATACACCGCAATCTGATTGGCAAAGAACATTTTTTGCATATTTGTGTCCAACAGAAAGGAAAAATCAACAATAAGTTCACTACCAACTTTACACTTCAGATATCAGATACACTAATTATCAGTTGACCCCAGCTAAAACAGAATGCACATACAGAACAAACGTAACATGCTATAAATACAAATTCTTATGCAGATCCTGAGCGATAAACTTCACTCTTTGATACTGCACAAGGAAGTTCTGTTGGAGTTAAACAACTTATTACATGTCTAGGGGGACAAAATAGTCCTTCAACTTGCAAAACACATTTTCCAGAATTTTTTGTGCAACTTCAGACTTGGCATGGGTTGGTGGGGGGGTATGTGTGTGCATGTCTGCAGGCACAACCACAGCTTACTCACAAATCCTGGGAGAAATGCTTCCAAGAAAATGAACTGCCACCCTCTCTTTCCTTCCTCTCTCTCCCTCCTCCCCATCTTGGTAACCTTAACCTTACACAATGTGATAATTTATTTTTTTTATTTTATAACTCACTAGGAGTAATATTTGGGATTGAATCCAAGTTGCTTTTGTTTATTAAATACTCTGAAAAGCAGGAAACAGCTCCTCAGCTGATGAAAGTTTAGAGTATTACTTGTGTTTCGAAGATGACAGCTAACTTCCTGAACAGTTAGCTATCATTACTGGGCTGCTTTCTACATGAAAAATTGACATTACAGTGATTTTTTAATTAATATTCCTGACTTTTCGAAACTATTCCTACAGCTTTCACTTTTCTCTTTATTTTTATGTACACCAGTTCATAGAGTTTCCCGATTCAAGGACATGCTGAATGAAATCCTCACACTTCTGAAGGGAAATACTCCATCACTGGCTTTAATACACAAAGATTTGACCAAGGTACATAAACCCACAGTGTATATTATACATTTATAAAACCTGCAAAATCCCAAAATGAGTTGTTTACCTGTTACTTCCAGTTTGTCGCCAGTGACTTCAGCTTTCAGATAGATCCTTCCTCTTTTCTCTGTGTGATCCATGCCACAGAGGCTTGGGACGTTTATTACGCATTGCTTATGAACATTCATATCACAGGCTGTGGATATAAAAGTGGTTCAGACAGCTATGAGAAGCTAATAATATGATTACACCGCACACACAGAGCAAAGTGAAAGTTAAGATTACAATGCCTAACGGTTGGCAAGACTTTCAGATTACAGCTGCATGTTTTTCAACTGAACAACATGGCTAGTTTCCATTTTGTTTTCTACATTTTGTAGATACTGAGTGAAACAGATACTAGAATAATCTACTTCAGAAACCTAAAGATATCATTAATGAAGTGTGAAGGAAAAGAAGTTAAAATGGAATAAAGACTTGCTGGGAATATGACTAAGAAAACAGAGCATTTGTGGCAGCAGTGGCAATGAAAGGAGTTAGATTTAAACTGATTATTAGATATTTCTATCAGGAGACTTCCAAGACAACTGAACTGAAATTTCAGTTTTCAACAGTGCATTCACCTGACCAGTCCAAAAAGTGGCTTTCTCAAAACTGCCATGGCAAAGCCTCTTCAGCCACATCAAACTGAATACACCATGTTCTCAGTGACAGAGGTGATTTTCATTAGTACATTATTATAGTACTGAAATATCCACTTGAAATATAACAGTACTATAAATAGCTGACATTTGAAATGGTATTTTCCACAGAAAAGAAATAAGAAGCTGTTACCCAGAGTTTCCACTTACTTTCTAAAATACCCTTTTGGTAACATAGAAAAACTTCACTTACTGTCACATTTCATCCCTTGGTGCAGAAGCCCATAAAGCAGTGACCCACAATGGTCACAAAAGGTCGGGCTCCCATATGTGTGGATCTTAAATTTGTGCTTGCTTCTGGGATCCTGAAGGAAAAAACAGAAAGAGATTCTCAAGTCATAAAAAATAGAATTGACACACCTCTAATATATTACTTCAAATCCAAAAAACTTTCCAGCTCTGCAACTTATGCTACAGAAAAATATATTCCAGCACATAGCTTATTCACAACCCCTAGAGTGGTACCTGCATTGGTGCAGGTACGTTGGTCTCAGTTCCTAATTTTCCTTTGCTTTGGTATTGCAAGGAAGAGTAGATCAGCTCAGAGAACACAGGCTTGTTCCTGTGATTCATCTACACTAAAAATTCCATTTACTGACTGTACCTATACATAAAGTATAACGACATTATTCAGCCTGTGACTAAAGTGTCACAAACTGTCTTGCTTGTTTATAGTGTATTATCATCTCCACTCTGCAATGATGACACAAAGTGCAGCAGGAGAGGAGGGAAGTAACTGTTAAGAGGCTAATCTGAGATACAGCCAAAGGACTGTAAAATCAGGATCTTAAAGATGGGATCATCTTGAAATGTTGCAAATTTATAGTCTTTATTATTGTAAATGAAAGTGAACAAATTCTAACTCAGTATGTAGTAAATATTTCACAGAGACTGCTATTCCCATCTGATTATAGAATGAAGAAACTTATAGTGAGGACATTTTAAGGCCACCAGCACCTTGGAAAAGGTTTCTAATTTAGGACCAGCAAAAGGGAGTACACTCAAATCGCTTACATATATGACACATCCAAATACATTTGCTGTTTCTCTAGGAGTAGAGGTGCCCTTAGGAAAACCAAGAACATTTATATAAAAGGAAGAAATCACATCTTCAGTATGTTCCCCCATGTCAGGCTCATTCCACATATACACAGCCACAGAACTTCAGATACACCAGACTCGCGTAGCCTGTTCCCAACACTTGGAGCTGTGCATTGCCAAAATAAACAGTGTGAAAGCCCTATACTTCTGTGCACATCATCCATGTTTTGATATCCTTTAAGACGGCTCCCAGTCCCAACTGTATTTTAGTTGAAACTACCACTGCACAATCTTGATCAGGAGTTGGGAAGACAGTAATTCTTCTTCATTAAAAATATACATTGGGTTTTGAAATCAGTTCTTGCTAACAGTCTTTACAGAAAGAACACAGAAATTATGAAATACCAGGTCTTTCATGCGTTAAAACATCCTTAACAAAAGCACAACTGCAAAAGGAGACATTAAAACATTTTCTTCTGTTTACATTTTATATTCATATACCTTTATATTAGATAAGAATCATTAAACTGTCTGATAAAATAAACTCACTTTTCAACTTGCATCTGCCAATAAAAGCTTCTGCAAAAAATCAGAAGCAAAGCACAGCAAGTTATACAAAATGGAAAACCTGCTAACTCTTTCTTCAAAAATAAAAGGTTCCTCTAGCAGAAGTACTTTCTCTTTGGTAAGCATTCTTCGTGTGAAATGTTTTTGGTACTGATTTTAAGTTTTATGATGAATCTATAGCCACTAGTTTTCACTGCACAGGTAGAAATGATAACAAGTAAAGACTTTACATTAAGAAATCAAATTCAGGCTATTTCAATAGTTCTGTTTGTTATACAGCCTGAGATACCAAATGCAAACTGCTAACAACCATATTTATTTTGTAAATACAGTTAACCTAAATGGAATGACATCCAATGCTCCAGAGAACATGTTTTGTTATTTATTAAAGATATAGCCAATGGGTCTTGTGGTGCAGGGCCGTGGGAACATTGCTTTACTAAAGGGTTATCTGATGGATCGACTCTGACTATACGTCTTCCAAGCATTTTAAAACACATTTTCAAAACTAATTCTTCCTTAAATTGTTTTGTTTAGAAGACAGAGGAGGACTTGTTGCCTTATAAAATACATACACTTAAACATTACTTTGGTAGGCACATCTGTTGCTGAGCAGGACAAAACCCACAGCTTCTAAGAATGACACTGAATAAACAGATTTTTAAAGTCGTGTTTAACATCTGACATAAGTGGTATTTATGAGTATAAAGTAATGATATAGAGGGGAAAGAATGATGGGATATTATTATAGTAATGTCTACTAAATACACCGAACCTGTATATTATACTGAAATTATGTAACAAATGCTACCAACTAACTCCATTGCAATCAATGGAATAGATATGGTAATTAAGCTAAGCAGGGGGGGTGTGGCTTAAAAATTGTTGACATGTAAGGACAACTATACTGCAGTCACTGCTAGGCAGCACTACGTGAGCAGAGGCTGAGGTACTCCTGTGCCTAACTGTACGTAACTACAAAGTACCAGCAAAAGCAGTCTTATAAAACAATGACATAGAACCAGTCACCCGAATGAATAAATCACGTTGGATCAAACTTTGAAGTTGGCCCCACATGACTCAATGTATATAATTTGAATCATCATTTGCTTTCTATAATAAATATAATAAATCTCAGTTTCTAGTATTGCGTGAAAATGCCTACTGTATGATGTTTAAAACAAACAATTCAATATGGATTACTTTTTTTTAAAGAGCAGCAAGTACCTTCTGATTATTATTTGTTATTATTCTATATGCACACATGAAGTCACTTATTCCAGGCAGAACATAAAAAAAGAGAACACAGGAAAACCAATATCAAAACGACTCCTAAAATGGACACTTTGCATGTAGGAAATCTCTCTTTTAAAATCCCTTTCATAGAACCAAATAGAAGAACCTAAAAAATATTTAAAAGCTAACAAGTAAGAGAGTGCACTCTTCATCAGTATTTGATCCTATTTTCTGTTTCAGTCCTATGCATTTTTTTTTTTATTTTTGGTAAACTGAAGTATACAAAACATTGTTATTCTGCAAGCAAGTCTGAGAACACATAGAGAAGCCAAGAGATCTCTATACAGCCATCGTAGATGATAAAATCTTTTTATCTTATTCCCTATATTAACTCAGGCACTTAGAACTACCCTTGAATCTATAGTTTACACTTTAATTGTAAGTAACTATATTAGCAATAATTACTACATTGCCAGTACTAATTACTTACATTATTAACAGCAATTAACTTATTAGTTGTTAATACAGTTTAATACTTCTCAATGTTAAATACACATTAAGTGACTTAATATGCACGATTGAGGAAATAGTATTGTCATTAGCATTTTTCAGCTAGAGGAAAACCACTGAGTTAGAGGCAAGCTCCTGTAAATTTTCTTCAAATATCCCCTTTTAATCATGTAAACTTTCAATAATTCCTGAAGCATAGCTGGCAGTCACATTTCATAGTAAACACAGGGAGTCAAGCCAGGATATGACAGATGAACTGCCAAATAATGGCTGCTATTTGCAAGAGAATTGAACTTTGCACTAAACTTGGCATAGATTAATTGTGAAACTCTAAAGGGAAAACCCACTTCTGTTTCCAAAATCCATCAAAATTATGAAGGGGGAAAGTGGCAATGGGAAAGCAATGGGAAAGCACTTGTTAAGCAGTGACGAATGGTACGCTCTATTAAAAACCTTTAAATTTTCATGTTAAAAAGTGAATTCTCTGCTATTATTAAGACAATCCCCCATTTTTGTAAGTACAACTGAATGCAATATAGTATAATTAAATGGGAAAGGAAACTCTGGGCAATTGATATTGCAGACATTTAAATATTTGTCTTTGAAAAACCTTCAAACTGGCAGAAATCTACCCAGTGCTCCGTAATTCGACTGCAGTACAAGAGTTTCAGAGCCTCTAATGACATATATGGGTGCAGCATCCCTATAGAGATGAATAGCAACTGGTCATCTATACTCCACACAGCTCTGAAAAAAAAATCAAAGTATTATCCGTTAGTCTCAAAGCTGAGACACACTTATGCACCGACAGGCAGCCACAGAATCGCACCGACCAGGACATCCGTGTTGCACGCAGACTTGAACTATGCAGACTTATTGAAAGAAAACTGAAAACAGAGCAGAAACCTTAAAAAATAAATAACTGAGTTTGCAGAAGTGACTTGGCAGTGACAGAGCCAACTCTGGCTCTGCTACAAGGCCAGGAGAGGGGCAGGAACCCTGCCGGACTCCAGCAGAGGGAAGAAGAAGAACATGGAGGCATCTCCCCAAAACCACGCGTTTTTCAACCGAGGGATGGCCCCGAACTACATTTGGCCCCCCTGCAGCAGTATTGCCACCATCCCTGCCTCTTTTCTTTGTTTAGTACAAATGAATCCATTTCCTTTATTGAACAGCAACAGAAAGCACCCTCCTGCGAGACATCATTCCAGAATTTTTCTGGATCAAAGATGGGGGTGTGCAGTAATTGAAAGCGCACGGTTAACCAGCAGCACATGTCAAACTGTGCTGTAACACATTACAAAACAGCTTATGAGCATTATATTTCCGAATTCTTTCTAAAAGCTCCCTTTTGATTAGAATTTTATTCCCCTCGACAGCAACACTGAACCGACTATAATTTTGCAGGCATTAAATCATCACATTGCTTTTAAGTATAAAATATACAAAAACCACTTTGTGTGAGGTTGCATCAGTGGAGCTTTTATAGAAAAAGCAGCATCGTATTATTACTTGTTAAAGTCCTTTCATAGTATGCGACTTGATAATATCAATAATTGTGTCACCAGAACCATGTATCTAGGATCAAAACCTCTGAAACTATACCCATATTGTCTTTAATTTGGCATCTTCCAGGTGACACAGCTAGAACTAGTGGGATTTTTGGAAGGAATTTAAATCAATGCTGCAAGCAGATCTGTCAGTGCCGGAGCCTATACTAGTGATCAAGATGGGGGGAAAAGTAACTTGTTTTCAGTCATTAATACCAACACATATATGTTAACAAGGCATTAGGCAGGATATAAGATTAATTTTTTGTTTAAACTGCCTATGGTTGGTGAAAGGTTTTATTCCATATGTGAACTGCTATTTTTGCGATCATTAAGAAGCAGAAAATGCAAAAATGCGAGTGTAAAAATATTTTGAGAGAAATGGAAAATTATGTTTTCCATTACAAAAATAACTTAAAGGAGTTCTGCAGCAGATGACCCGTAAGGGCCTAAGGTTGTATCAGGGCCTACAACAACAAAGAACAATTTTATGTAAATAAATGCAGAAGTACCCAGTTTTCCATTTCCTACCTCCATGACAGAACCACAGGATTGTTCTTCATCGCCAACCAAACACTTACAAACATATTTATTTACTAGTTTAAAAGGTGTAAAGGAAAAGTAAGCTGAAGACATCCCAAATTACTTCACTTAGACAAAAGAAAAAAAATTTCCTGGACCTCACTGGCATAAATTGTGGTACTAACTGTTTGAATTTCTATTGAAAACAGAAGGAAAGGCAATACATTAAATATATGCAAAAATATATACAAATCATTATAAGAGATAAGAGATCACCATTCCTCTTTATCAACAGAAAAGCCCCAGAAGACTGCCAGGTCTGTTTTCCTCACATTAATACAGAACCTTTAAACATTTCCTACTGTGATAGAAACACTGACTCCTACATCTTTCTTTGTCCCTCTCCAAATGTCTTTAAAGTATCGATTGTAAGGAATGTTGCTCCAACAGATCAACGAAACCATTGCAATTTGTACTGCATATATTTTACTTAAAACAGCTTTAACTTCCCCAACCGAATACCAAGTTAATAAAACATATTTAAGAAGAACCCAGCATGTTTTTCTCTATACGGAGCCAAATCCCACATTCATCCCACGCTGTCCTCAGGCAAACTTCCATTTCATTTATGAAAACCTTCAGACTCCAGATTTTCTAAACACCTTCCGAACAGCGACTACAGTACCTAAGACACCATTCAGATACCATGTCTGCTTGAGCAACTTTCTTCTGTTTGCTATTTCTTTTCCTGTTGAGATAACCAAAATACTGGTTGGTGATTTGCATGGCTTCTTAATTTGAGAAAGCAGCTTCTACCTCCAGAAGCTGTGAGAGCCAAGGAGCCAGATGCTTCTACTGGAAATAACTTCCAGGGCTTAAAATATGGCTTCTATGATCAGAGCCCAGAAGGAAGAAACAGCAAAGAGTCATTGTTTAACTGGCGACCAGCTTTGTTCTTCCCTGACCGAATAAGGCTGTGTCCATGGGAAAAGGAAATCAAAGAGAATTTGAGACTCTTGGGAATTATTAAGATCGTATCACTTTTTATTACAAAATGTAGAAATGCTTAAGGTTTGTTTGATATTTCCCCTCTCAGAGCAGCACTGTAGAAAAGTTTTGTTGCTTTCAGTAAAGTACAATAAAGATAAGACTTTTACTGACTGAAGAATCAGAAATATCACAGAAGGGCTGAGGCTGGCAGGGATCTCTGGAGACCATCGAGCCCAACTGCTGGCTCAAAGCAGGGCCAACTACAGATCCGTTGAGTTCTGCAATGGGTCATGGGGTTACTCCTCCCCAGCTGCAAGGCTCCGTAAAGCTCCAAATTGACCTGTCAAGCACTCAAAAAAAATCTTCCACAGGTTGACTTAGAGCTACTAAGGGCACCTTCCTGCAATGGAGAAGGAAAGCAATGACATAACCATGTTTTCTTACTTCCTAAGAAACTAAACCGTGACTTTTTCCAGGAATCCCACCTCCAGGCAGAATTTGGAGTTTCACTGTTTGGAGTGACTCAAAGGAGTCATTCACTCCACAGACATCTGCAGGATGGGAAACCATGCACACACCCTAACGTACTAGTAGGTGTTCAGAGCATAAACAGAGTTGCAGTCAACTCTACAACAACAAAGGTAGTGCCAGGATAAGAAAACAAAGACTAAGCAAAAATACAGGTAATAAAACCTATGCAAATCAGTCTCTAAGACCGTACAACAAGGATGCAATGGAAAAGAGAAGAGGCAGGCTCTCTTCATGACAGGTTTCAGAGATACCCGAGGTAAGGAGAAGAACCCTGAGTTTATGCATACACACGGCAGAGTG
Organism: Cariama cristata; assembly: GCF_000690535.1. Classification (NCBI taxonomy): domain Eukaryota; kingdom Metazoa; phylum Chordata; class Aves; order Cariamiformes; family Cariamidae; genus Cariama; species Cariama cristata. The sequence goes on from NW_009598933.1 coordinate 62,433, forward strand.
CTGTGCAAACACTGCTGGGCTGCTTGCAGACCCACGCAAGCCCATTTGAAAGCAGCTGCAGTACGGCAAAAGTTCAAAATACGGCCAATTCATCCGTGGCTTCAAAAGTTAGACTTAGATTCAGAAATGAAGACTGATTCTCAAGTTCTGTAGAAGAGAAGTCTTTCACAATAATAAATGACACCCCAGCCAAATATAACAACAAAAATCTCTTTTCCCATCACTGTTACTAAGACAATTTCTTTATTACTCTGAAGAGAGTTAAGAAAGTACACAAACATAAAAAAGTCTTATTTAATTAATATCAACAATTATCAATCAACTATTTCCTTCTCTATACTTGTATAGAAGATGACAACTTGAGCACAGTTCAAAAGTGATTCGAAGGCAGATTTTTCAGTCCCCTCGTGGAATTCACACTAAATTATTATTTTTAATTAAAAGAAACAGGTGGTCATTGAATCAACTGATTTTGATTGCTGCCTTTTGTTCATGTTCTTCTTGTATAGAACAGTACCAATTGAGCTGGCAACTGGAGAAAGATCTGCATGACTGTACTCATAGGGATTTGTAATTTCCTAATTACTATAAAGACAGCTAACTTTGCAAGGGACTTGGTGTTTACTGGCTATTTTTTCTTTATTCTTTTTAATGGAGAAACTGCAGTATAATTACAGAAAGTGCATAAACAAAAGATCTTGTCGGAAACTGATTCATGACTAGAAAGAAATGGAGCAAGATTTTGGTTTGGATACAACTCAACATAATGTCACAGTGTATCAATCATTTCAATAAAGATGGAATCCAGGGATCTGGATTCAAAAGGAGTACTAGAAAGACAGAGGCACAGCTGCATATGCCTTGCTAAAAAAATAATTTATTAGTTTTATTATTTAGTCATTTAATTTATTTGTTGAATATACACACTTTTCAATACAGAGTATCCTTTACACCTTGAATACATTCTACAATATATATTTTAACATTGATTGGATGGAAGAAGTAAATTTAAACAAATTCTCACTGTATAAAAGGGTATTGCTGCTTCTTGATAGGTACAATCTGTCGAATTGCTTAATATTACAAGTTACACTGTCGTTCCTATGCTTTCCAATGGAGCTGAAATACAGCTAGGTGTAATGCATCATTAACATGATAAAGGACATAACACCAATAGGTCATGTTGTCATTGTCATCTCACTGTGGGACACCAGGTTACACAACAATTATTTTACATTAATGTACTTGTTTTCTAAACCACAGGTTTTTTAAATTTCATTATTGGCCAACTTACTCATGGTAGAGATGATACAACTTAAATTTTTTTCCCCTCATTATCCTCATGTGGAGCTCATACTATCCTTCTTTCATTCACTTGATGAAGTGAGATAAAGGCTGAAAACTAACCCCATCTGGAATCACAGAATCGTTTAGATTGGAAAGGACCTTTAAGATCATCGAGTCCAACCATAAAACTAGCACTACCAAGCCCACCGCTAAACCACGTCCCTAAGCACCACACCTACACACCTTTTAAATACCTCCAGGGATGGTGACTCCACTACTTCCCTGGGCAGCCTGTTCCAATGCTTGACAATCTCTTTGGTGAAGAAATTCTTCCTAATATCCAATCCAAACCTCCCCTGGTGCAATTTGAGCCCATTTCCTCTTGTCCTATTGCTCATTACTTCGGTGAAGAGGCCAATCCAAACTTCACTACACCCTCCTTTCAGGTCGTTGTAGGGAGCGATCAGGTCTCCCCTCAGCCTCCTCTTCTCCAGACCAACCCCCCCCAGCTCCCTCAGCCGCTCCCCATCAGACTTGTGCTCCAGACCCTTCCCCACCTTCGTTGCCCTTCTCTGGACTTGCTCCAGCACCTCAAGGTCCTTCTTGTAGTGCGGGGCCCAGAACTGGACACAGTACTCAAGGTGCAGCCTCACCAGTGCCGAGTATGGGGGGATGATGAATGCCCTGGTCCTGCTGGCCACACCACTCCTGATACAAGCCAGTCTGATACAAATGCCCTGGTTTCTCTGTAGAAGCAGCGACCCTGAGTGCAGAGCTATCAGGTCAAACAATTCAACACCTGTTGTAGCTCGAACAGTATTCATACAGAAAAGTGGTACACATGTACCAAAGAACATAGGGGAAAATGGGAATGACTCCAAACACCCTTTCAGAAGCTATTGCAGCCATAAATCGAGTTCACTGTTAGCATGTTAAGACTTAAGAAAGCGTCTTTGTGATCCCAAACTTCTTGACTACTGACAACAAAAATGAAACAAACTCAAGATTTTATTTGTAAGGCCAAACCTGCCCTGTCAGTTCTGTCTAATGTGGTTTGAATGAAGGTCTTTACAAATATTAAGTGATAGATTTGAGCACATAAAGACAAACTGATTTGCGAAAGAATCTCAGAGTAAAGTAGCAGCAGTGCTATGAACCTAGCTAATGAATGCAGCTTGCTAAGCTACTCTTCTTGCCTCTGAGCTATTTCAGTATGCAAGGCCCTGAATAATAACTGGTTTACATTTCCCACTCCTCCTCACACTGCAGAACTCTGTTCTCCCCTCTAAAACAGTGAATGCTGCCGGAAGAATTCACCAATTTATAAACGCACACCTTACACGTTCTCACTAAACCCTTACCCACTTATTTACATAGCACCTTGTCTCCTTTCCACCTCCCACAGCAGCATATGTATACTTCAGTATACTTCCAAGTAAAGACATTTATATGTCTGGATGTATTGCTACCAAACAGGAAGATGTAATATCCATATACATCAACATATGGTTCAAAATCTAAAGCCAACCTCACTAACCTCTATACAGATTTGTTTGTGGAAACTGAGGACTGCAGGAGGGTGTTTCCTGAACAGTGAAAAGGAAATCCAAAGAGAAGTTTGTCTGTCCCAGGGTATTACACACCCTAGAGCTCTGCATCTCTCTTTTACCTTTACTTCAGGTTAAGTACTGGCACACACAGCCTTTTTTTTTTTCCCCCCCTTTTTTTTTTTCTTTTTGACAAACTTCACTGGAATCTTGCATTGATGTTTCAACAGCAGAGTTTTTAAAAACTGTACATTGATCTTCCTGAAAGAAGAGAGGACTTTCTCTTCCTGGAGAAAGGGATCTAAGAGGAACTCTTCAGGACAATCAGACTACACAGGGAGGAAATACAACCACCTAAGGTTTTTTGGAAATGACAGGCATGTGTCATTTTAAAAGGTTTCTCCTCTAACTACTTTGTCCTTACTTTTAATACTAAATAGCTTTAAGAGGGCTGTTTTGATCATCAGGGAGGGTATTCACACTATTAACTTTAGGCACCTTTACAGGACAAGATTCGTCTCTCGTGCTCTCAATCATCTTTTGGAAGACTTTTCTGTATTGTCTACTGAGTTTACAAGGTATTCAATTTAAATGCCAACTTCTACGTGTCCATCTCATCACAGACCCCCAAACCACAAATACCAAAACCACTGCACATGGAAAATACTGCAATCCAGGATTTGATCTATGAAATTTCACTCCAGAAAAGATGGCACGATGAAGTTCCACAGCTGTGGAAAGGCACATATAGGAGTAAAATCAGAGTTGCAAAGAAGCCTTGCAGCCATGACAAATGCCACAGTGCAAGAACTTCATATTTGTCATCACTTTATCCAGTTCCTTATGTCACGGCTCAACAGCTCATGTAAATGCAAGGCCAATAGTATACTTGCATACTCTAATTTGTAAGGAAAGATCTTATATTCCTTTTTCTAACACCTACATTTAAAAAAAATTAGATGCATGCTAAGAAATACATTTGTAAAATTTCCTGTCCATGACAAAACTATGCTTCTGTTTATTTTGGTATAATGGCAAAACTGCGCTGATTGTGCATAAAATCAGAAGCAATGATTTTTGAAAAGTCTGAGAAGTTTTTGGTTCAAACACAGTGAGAATGTCATGACTCTGCAGCTTCCTTATACAAGAACTTGTGGGGTGTCCTACTGCTCCCCATTTGACAAATTTTATTAGAGACAGACATGAATTTAAAACACCTGAGCAAATTGTCTTCAAAGTTACTCACTGAATAATTAATTTTTGCCTGATATTTTATACATTGGTTAACCACAAAAAAAAGGGCAGGAAGGAAGGTAAAATATGCATAATTTAAACATAGTCTCATTTTTGTTCTTCCATCTCAGCTCTGTCTTTTCAGAAGTATGGAAGTCAGTACCTATAAAGTAGGCAGACATTTCACAACATGGGCAGAATTTTGTTCTCCAGAGACAAAAACCCAATGGAAGGATTGTACATACAAATTCCATTAATGACTGAAGGATTTGATTCAAACATGCTTATCTCAAAATGTACACTTCAATGTGAAAAAAGCTGCTTTCAAGAAATCATAGCTGGCATCATTTTTGGTAGATACTAAGGCACAGAGTCCTTGAATGGTCTTTTACATTGTATAACCACTGAAACACTATTTATTTATGCCTTGAACAGATGTTTTTCCATATGTCTAAATAACCCTTCTTCAGAAAAGTAATTCGAGCACATTAAATTTTGCAGACCAAGGAATATAGAGACATTAGACTCGTTAGTATTTATAGAGCATTTGGTATCTTTTCTATAGTGGTCAGTATCTTCTCTTTTGAAAAAGTCACTAATCCTACTCCTCCAAGTAAAGTAAAAAACCCTAAAAATAGGCAGCTAATGTGAATGTGCAAGATGCTCTGACAATAGCTTTTGTACTCAAAGCTGACCTTACAATGGCAGAGATCACAGCCAAGCTGTCTGATCCGTAACATTTTTCCATAGCAGCGTAGCAGTTGCTATTTATTAGCTGAGTAAAAATTCAGAAAACAATACTGAAACTTGAAGAAAAAGTTAACAGTGCACAATAAACCCCTGAAAGAGTGACAGGCTTTTAGCACAGCCTCTTGATTCTCCAACATTTGGCAGCACTATTTTTGATTTAAAACCAAAACTCGATGCCCACTATTTGGGGAGAAAAATGCTTCATTGTGACCACAGTTGAGAGCATGCTTAGATTAAAAATAAGAACTGACACGAATTTTTTGTCCCTTGGGCAGAACTTGACCCTTTTGAGGTTTGCTAATCAAAAATCTGAACACAATGAGGACTGTTGTAACCACATTAGAAGAAGGGTGAGCTCCAGTGCTCGGAGCCCTGAAAGGATTTCCTCATGGTTGCCATCTCTGCTTTGCTCCTAAGGCTGAATGAGTTTAAACTGCTTTACAGCATCAGGAAAAGTCCTTATGGCATTTAGCAAAGAATAATAATAAAATCTATAAATATTTAATATCTGGCAATTAACTCTGCAGTGTTCAAAGCCAAAAAAAAGTGGAAATACAGAAAGGTCTCGCCAAACTATTTAGTAACATTGCATCATCATCTCCAAGTTAGATATTTTGAGTATGCCCATCCTGAGACCTTTCCACGGACGCAAGTTTCGGTAATAGACATTTTTCCTTCTCCTTCTTTAACGAGAGTGTTTTTCTCAAGGCAGTTGATGGCAAAGGAGCTTCCCAGATTACACTGAAGGTTTTTCATTTGGAAGAAAGCCTGCACAGAAGCATTTTGCTGGCAGAGTACTTCCAACAAAGTGAAGATGAGTTTAGACTGCTACTTTTTATTTGTCAGAAATCACTTGTGGGTAAGAACATTCCTTAGTGAAGCCTCCCACTATGAAGAATTCATAGCCGTAGAAAGCATTACAGTGTATAGCTGCACTAGACACTGTGAACCTCTATAAATATTATATCCTCCTTGTAAGCGGTAACATAAACTAACAAACCAAGGCCAAACTTTCAAACAAGCCTAGTCTACGACACTGATTGTAACAGTTCTTGGGTTTACAGGTCAAGTAAGACTCTTCTGCCTCCATTTCTCTTTCCTCCTTCTCTTTGGCATGAAAGCTCCCAGTCAGTGCAAATTAATGGTGTACCAAATGTTGCTATGCATGTCATCCATCATTGTTAAAGTTCATCCCCTTGAGTACTACTAGTTCCATTTTATATTGAAAATGCATATCCACGCACAACAGATAAAAAAAGTGAAGAGTAAAAAATAAAGAAATGTCTTTTTTTGATTCTCTTAACAAAGGATGAACAGTTGTGCTATTTTGGCTCTGGTTTTACAAAATTCAGTCAAAAACCACGTACTGGGAGTACCTGCAATGATTACAACTGTAATTAATTTGCCAATATGAGGCAAGTCAGGCTGGACGCTTCTCTGCTCATTGCATCACGTACCACTCAGATTGTCTTGAGCTAGAAGCTCTGCAGACTGATAGTACTATGGAGGAAATAAAAAAAAATTGGAAAGATCTTAAGTTGTATTCATAAAAGGTATTACAGTGCAATGTTTAGTCAGGGACTACAAAGCAGGCGTCTGTGAGGATTGCTTGCATGTATGGAAGCAGAATAAGTGCATTTTTCTTCATCTGCAAGTAATGTAACATTTAAAAAGAAGAAGAGAAACTGGTCTTCCACTGTAATCCCAGTATATAGATTAATATGGGCTTTTTCTAGCGCTGCTAGCTAAGCCTTTGTAAGGCTGCATCAAAAACAATTATTAAAATTAATCCCGGGTACAAATGGAATTGCACAATATTAATCCTTCTGAGAGAAAAATCTGATATTATAAATATGTAGACGACTGACATAAGGAGCAAAGAAAAGAAGAAAAATATCTTTGAAAACCAGTTTTGCTAGCACTGTTCAAGCGATGGGCCTGTAGAATCACACGAACTGTAACGGTGTCCCTAAGATGTAGTTCTTTCCTTCTATAGCGGCCATCCTGGCAACAATTTAGACATTCACAGCCTATTAAGAAGAAGCTGGAGGAAATTCAAGGTGTTTTTTTGGTTGAGGATAAAACAAAATATAAAAACTGGAGAGAAAAATTCTTCCATAATAGACTATCGCAAGTGTAAGACATGGAAAAACTTAAATGCAAAGCAAATACTTACAAATCGGCAGCCAGAAATTACATGATGTCTCCAAGAGTCCTTAAGAAAACTCACTTCATCACAGAAAACCTCTCCTCACCATTAAACAAAACAAAACCAAGGAGACAATAACAGATGTCCTCCTTCACATTTAAAAGAAAACAAATGGTTTCAGATAAGAGTTTTACAATGTGCATAATCTAGGTTATTAGACAGCAATATAATGCAATTAGCGTGAAGATGCTTAATGCTAACATAAATGTTTCTGTTGCAGTTTACACTGAGAATTTCATAATCAGGAAGAAATATGTTTCATATGTTGCTCTTCACTGGGCCTTTGATTTTTGATAAAAAGAAATCAATTGAAGAATTTCAGATGTACACTAAATGCTTTATCTATTAAAAGTAAAGATGTACTGCATCAAATAGACATAGTATTTTTCTGCATATTATTCAATGCACTGTACATGGACTGTATGCTTTGCACAACATAGCTACAATTATGGTGCAAAATGTCCTGTAGTCCCTCTGATTCAAGACTAACATTAAGTATCACTTGATAAGAGAGGCATGCAGTAAATCTGTAAAGTTCATGAAGTGGAGGTGACAGAATGTATAAAGATGTAGGACTAAGCCTCATGTGACTGCTACAATCCTAATCAGATTTACAGCATGTCCATCAAATTGATGGAGGAGTTGTGCAAATAAAAAACAATATCTGGTACGAAAATAAAATATCTTTTTTCAGATATAATAAATATCTTCATCTCTTTCCCATATTCTGGACATTTATGTTCAGTCAAGATCATGCCTGAGTGCTAACTCCACTTAGATTTGAGTCAGAACACTTTACATTGCCCTTGTATGAGATTTATGGCCAGCTGTAACACCTAGTAACAGTCAGGGGCAATGGATAATGACAAAGCACTTGTTTCCTCGAGCAGACTCAGCCTTTGCAGGTGCTTTTGTAGTCTGACATATTTTTCAAGCCAAACTGGTAGCTGTCTTTGCATCTACCACCCTTTAAATTAATTCCAGAGAAACAAATTGTGGGGGATATAACCTATAGAAGGGCAAACCTCAGTTCAACCATCAGAACCAAACCAGCACATGATATAAACAGCTATTCTACCCCATGAATGATACTCGAGTCCAGCTGCACTGCAGTCCTGAAGCTACCAAGAATGAGCTGTTTAACCATTTTCTGCAAATCAGTTGGTGAGAACTGAAAGGCTACTCTTTGGAGATCCTCCGATTCAAAGAAGTTATCTGACAATTTGTAACATCCTTTCATTACACAGAAATGGTAAGAAAGACAAGTTGCAAAGGAGATGAGGTCCATAAAATGAAAACTTCTAATTTATCTGATACCAGAAATACCAGCAACAACCACTACTGCATATTTTGTCACCTCTGCTGTCACCAAGAGCAGCCGTCAATTCTACCTACTATGTGTGCATGGGGGGCAAGGATAAAGAGTCTGACCAGCTTTAGTGTGGACTTATTCTGACATGCAATCAAAGCAAAATCAAATTCAACTCCCAAACTAGGGACACTTTTTCTGCACCTATGCCAATTACTTTATTGCCGTGCCTTAAGACTCTCCCCCCAGTCGACTCGCAGCATTGCAACAGGCTTCAACTCAATATTAAACAATCTGCCCCTAGGTTACTATGAGCAAGGTGGAAAAAAAATCCAAACCACACAAAAGCCCCTGAGCCGATCATGACTGACTGAATCTGGCACAGAAATCTATAAAAATACATTATTTAAGAAAAAATTAATTGAAAACCAGAAATAATATTAGTTGAAGTTCAAACAACAATATAGTTTTATAGTAAACATCAGTTAGAAAAAAATCAAATTAGATTTGCAGTAAAATATAACACACAGTTACAAGACAAAAAAATGTAATAATAATGTGTTAAGTATTTGCAAAATCACGTTATCTTCCCTAAAGTAAACATGTTTTTAGAAGTGATTAGAACAAATGTGTCACTGTTACTGTTAGCCCCAAATTCACCCAATTGTTTTAAATTCATTCATTGCTTTATGCCCTTGCCCACAGTTTCTGCCATTACCTATGTGCTTGGCTAGTCAATCACAGTATTAAAGACTGGCATCTCTCTACTTACATTCATCACTTTTCCATTTTCCTTCAGCACTTAGCATCATTAATTTATCAAGTCTCATTCCATTCAACTCCCACGGCTACTTTAAGCATGACAGAGCAAGGTCTTGGTTTATTATTTTTATTTTTTACATATTTCATGTCAGGCACAACAAATGAGGCTACTCTGCAACAGCAATACAACATTAAAAGAAAAGCTATTATCACAGCTTAATAAAAGTTTAAGTACAGAAAGTATAAACAGAGCTCTACGATGCATTTATACGGCATTTTTATTTATAATGTGGCAGCACCCGAAACAACTAGACCATTTTCCATACACAGAGGCAGGCACATTCCTATCCCTCTATTATGTGATCCACCTCTAAGCATTTAGAGATGTTTTCTTATCACAATAATAATATTTTTATCAAAAAGTTCTTTTGAAATAGGGTAAATTTTGAGCCTGTCACTCAGCTGATACTCCAAAATTGTCCTACAGAAAACAGCACAAGTCCGTTCAGCACAATTCAGTTAACTTATTAGTTAATGCCAGACACAGTGGAAGCCTTTCTTACAGAGTCATCTGGGCAGTTTCAAAGGTCACAGCAAACCGGTTTTTTGACATGCCACGTCAGATTCTCTACGCAGAAGCTATACCGGCATAGCCAAGGTTTGGTTTTTTTTGAAGATTTTTCCTGTAACTGCTGTTCTAGAACCTCAAAAATAAATGTAAAAAAAAAATGCAAAATAAAGGTCTCCCACCTTCTTTTTTTAATCAATAACAAAATAATTTCGTTTGGAAGGCACTCAGCTGTTGTTCAGAATTTTACATTATGCAACTGGCAGTTACACAGTTAATACCTTCAACTAAGAGAAGAGGAAGAATCACAAGAGGTTTGATCAAATCTGACATTTATCTATGCAACTAAGACCATTGAGCCACTTATTTCACAGACTAACTACAGATATCATTAGTCCGATTTTCTTCTCTCATTATTACTTTCTGTATTATACTGTGTTTTATACAACAACGAAAAAATAACTGAAGTCTCACCCAACATATCACTGCAAGAAGAGCAATTCTCAAACTGAAGCAGTATGCACGATCAGAGATACTGACTTAAAGTCCAGGAGCTGTGCGCTTGATTTTTCATATTACATATGACACGCTTACATTACTGCACTTCATCCCCTGGCCAGTGTTTCAGATGTACCATGTTCATCTGAGCGCAAGAGCTACGGATGGTGACAGAGGCTAATAAAGTATAGATGTAAAATCATATGAGTGACTTTATCTAATCATTTAGGCTATCATTTTTCCTTTTACTACCAGGTACTCTGTCAATATATATATACACCACCTATGTATGATTTCTGCTCTAGATGCAGTTCAACCCTCTTATTGACCTGAACATTTACACTTTCTTTTTAGTCTGCCAATGAACAATAGGTTTCAGATCCAACATTCACTATCTGTACAAGTATGTTCTACTGTCTCCTAAAATATGTAACATCGCAGGACTTTTTTCTTTTCTAAACAATGTCAGGACCCTATACAACATATTTGATGGCCTAAATTGGGAAGAGTTTAGAAAGCAGGTTACCTACTGAGCCAGTAACATATGCAAAGCTTTCATTTTACAGTACAGAGAATAAGCAATCCACTTTCCGTAAAATTATTAGCCCCCAAAAGCATAGAGCCAAATACATTATGTCAATATACTGTGTGTTTAGTGAGACACATACTTGTGCTCTACCTGCATCCTTTAGGACACGTGGTGCTTATTCCCCAGAAGCAGCTTCTTTCCCAAAAATAAGCAGTAGGTAAAAATGACACATCCTCAGGTCCTCTTTGGATTAAAAAAGCTCTGAGCTGTGCTCAGGATGAAGTCGGAACTTCTACCCCTGCAGACGACAGCAGAGGCCCCCATCTATGCCATACTGCACCCCTCCACCAATGACCCCCGCCTTGCGCCAGCCGCCAAACCTCAATGCTGGAGACGGCCAGCTTTGCCTTGGGCTCTCCCCCTGCCTTGCCATCCAACATGCAGCGTCACTTTGTACGCTAGTAAAGAAATCTGAGCCAGGGCATCAGAGGATACTGCTTTATGCCTAACTATTTCCATTTCTTTGAGATTCACTCAAGTCTTTCCCTGAAAAAAAATAATTAATTTAACACAATTAAATAATAGTTTATTTTCAGCCTGCCTCAAGACTGTACTAAGTAACTATATTAAAAAAAAGATAACTTTCTCACATCGGTCTAATCAAAGACACTGTGAATCAGGCAAGTACTTTTTAATCAAAGCTTTTTCTGTTCAATAGAGAAATGCTGAACACACAGACTGAAATAATGCCTGAAACATCAATACTGAGTATTTCTTAACTAAGATTATGTGTTTAAAAACCTCCTCTCCCGAGAATAATCTATACAATTGTAACTGTCTTTACATAAACTGCAGGTTAAAAAATGAACAATGACAAAAGCCATGGATGAAAAACACTACAAGAAAGTATTAATTATTCTAGTGTTAACAAAAAAGGAACATTTCATGTTAAATCTTTACCCTAAAGCTCCCTATAATGCTCCTTGATTAAACATGTATTTGTGTTCAAATATTATCGGTTCAGTTATCACGCCCACAGCATCGTGAAACGAACAGTTCAGAATAAGTAGTCAATCCAATAAAATGGTAATTTATTTTTGTAACTGCAGGTTAAAATGGCAATATCTATTTAAAAATGTAACTCTTCAGTTCAAAGAGGGGCATATCTGTATGGAGCCACTGAATGCATTAGAATTGTTAGAGAAAAAATAGGACAAAGGAATAAAGAACAGAAATAAGAGGCGGTAAAATTAAAGCACGAAAATTGGAGATGTCATGCTAATGGAATGCTGTGAAGAGTGGCATGGGCAGAGCAGTTTCTTAAGCTCTTTATACTATGCTATAGCGTATATGCAACGTATCCAGCGAATGTACTGGGCTTGGATTAGGCACCTGAATGCAAAGACCAACCTTACATTAGGCAGTTACCATTTTCAGTGCATACTGAGCAAACAGCAGAGTCCAACACATACTCAGCCTACAAGTGAATGTTTCATGGATGTTGTGGAACCCCAGGCAGGCGGCATCTGCTACACTCCGGTGGGACAGCCTCCGTTTCTTGCTGCTGTCCTGCCCGCCCAGTGCTGCCAGTCCAAGCCCAGTTGCCTGAGCCCGGGGTAGGCAGGGCATGGGCAGTGCCAGGTGGGCTGCGGGAACACAGATCTCAAAATTATTTCCTCCGGTTTTTTAATGTTTTGAAATAACCTTACAGCACAAAGGTTGAGATGCCTATTATATATCTGAGAATGCTGGACCAGATTGGAGCAGTGATTATCCCAAGCACATAGAACAAGTTAAAAAAAAAACACCACCAAACCCCCAATCTCTAAAAACTATGCTTTAATCAGTGGAAAAAGAAACTTTTCTGTGAATAAATGGGTGCCACATGAATATGAAATCAGTATGCTGACAATGAGATATTCCCATTGTTGGGGCCTTATGAATCCTGAACCACAGACATCTGCTTCAAGATCTCTGGGGTTTTTAATTATTTTTAAACTCTGAACAAAGAACACTTAGTACCACATACTTCCAGTTTCACAGCTGGGTTATTTTAAGTAGGAAAAAAACTCATTGGAATATAACTTTCTTATTTTGAAATATTTTAGCTTGAAGTTATTAATCTGTCCCTTGAGAATTCGGAACATCTTAGAACACTCATTTTAAATATTCAATATCTTTCAAAGATACAATCTTCTCACATGGCCTTAAAATAAATGCCTGAAATATCGCACTATAATAACCCACATGGAGCCCTTGTTAATGAAGGGATTCGGCTTCTTGATGAGAAAACTTATTCTCCCAGTCTCTAATTCCCTCTCCTCTAAAAGGAAAAATGCTATCCCCATAAGCATTTCCTGAAGATGAGAAGTAAACACCATTTATTTTCACAATGAAACTTGTGAAGGCAAAGAAAGCTACAGACACACCCGCTCTGCAGCACAGGGGATGTAGAACAAATTTGAGGTCAGGAGAACGGGAATTCTCTCCCGTTCACTGTCTGATCCAGGCAGGAGTCATTTTCTCTGTGTCTAATTATCAACTTGTAAAATACCTGTGTTAAGAGGCCCTTATCCTGCAGGGACATGGAGAGATCTGATGATTGTGGAGTGCCTTGGCAGCTTGTGAGATGTGCTGTAAGAACGCTAAGGGTCACGCTAACTCCTACTCCTGCAGCAGCGCAGAGCAGGCACAGGGCTGAAGAGCATCAGGAATCCCTCAGCACAGAATCAGACATGAATTTCTAACTGGTGGGGAAACAGTCAGGAGAAAGAAGCCATCAGATGAACGTATTGGTGTAACATGGTTTAAGTCACAAAGACTGAGCTGCAGGAGGGACTAAGCGTCCTGACAAGCCTTATGCAGTTTTCTTTGAAAATCAGCCTAAAAACTGGAAAATAAGCAGGTAGCAGTAAGAAGCATGCAGAAAGCTCAACAAAATCTGTGCTAATATTAAAAGCCTTCTTTTGCATTTGCTACTGTTTCATTACTGACTTGATGATTGTTTGTAGGTTCTTAATGAATTCAAACTCAATTTACTCACACTAACATCTAGCATTAGTAAATTTTCATCTTACATATTGACAATGAAATTAAATTTTCCTCTTTACTGCAGGATGATGAATTTTGTAGCTAAATCTCAAACTTCAGTTCAAAGTGCTTAACAGATACTCCATCAGCCTTCACTGAATCACTCAAGCAGCCAGCAAAATTGACTGTTTGTCTTCTCTGTTGTTCTGTATCACAAACAAAAAGCATTTTTCTTTTCTGCAGAACAATTACATTTCTTTTAAAATATCATTAAACATGTTTTAAAGAAATTTGTGGAACACTGTTGTACAGTTACAGCATCTCAGGATGTAATCACAGAGGACATTCTAGATGTAGCAGGCTTATGCCAGGGTCAGGGCAGTGAAATATCCCAAAGGAAAACCCAACACAGTAAAGAAGCACTGTTCACAAAGTGCTTTAGCTTTAACCATGCTGTTAAAGAACTGTTTGCTTAAGACAGACACAGTGTTTTAAGTCTGCTAGATGCTTACTTACAACAAATTCATCTGGAGAATAAAAACTGGTTGTATATTTCACTGTCTTTTCCATTTTTTAAACTCACTCTCCTACACGAACTATGAACAATATAATTAGCAGAATCTCAAAAAATTCATTCTTGTTGACAAGACCTGTAGCATGCTGCTCTGTTCACCAGGATGGGTGCAAAGGAACTCTGAAGGCCACTAAAAAATCTAAAAGATTCGTCAGAAAAAATTATTTTATCATCTGAAGGAAAGGTGGTCAATTGCTCAAAACTTCTGCCAGTTCGTTAATGAAGATACTTTGGCAGCATCTTCTGCAGAGGCTACTTCCAGCAAGAAATGAAACACCATCTGCACGCATAGAGAAGAGAAAAATAGTGGCTTTGTATTAAAGATGAGCTCCTGATCGGGCGTCCAATATGAGAGGAGAGTTAGGGCTCAAGAGAGTAATAAAAGTCTAAATTATTGCATTAAAAAGGTAATTAATTAATTAATTAAAGATAGCAAACAAACACTGAAGTGAACTTAAGGAAAATACCACTATCAATGTCCAGTCAAATGAAATCCCTTTAATAATAGCAGCAGAATCAAAAATCATAGTTTACCTTATTATAGAGAAGAAAAGAACTATTCTATCTGACTGCCAACATCAGTGGAGGCAGATCATAACTTAAACCTATCAGCAATCCATAGGCTTTACTGATTTTATCTTTTGCTATCTATCAAGAAGAGATGTCCAGAAATCTCCTAAATAGGGCTAAAACTTAAGACACTACCTAAAGCACCAATGTAATGGAGTAATTCAACACTATTAATTATCATTAGAAAAGTTACATAGGAAATGCAAAAATACTTAAAGATTTTTCACGTCTCTTCATTTTAAGTATTAAGTATGGAACATTTGTCAAGTCGTGATACATGAAGCATTGTATGCTAGCCAAGTAAAACATTTTATCTATATAAAGAGCACCCTTGCTTATTGTTTGTAGACAACCGGTCCTTTCACACCCGGTACAAGAGATCCTCACTTCCCCAAAGAGCTCTGAAGACAAACTTTAAGCATGAGAAAAAAATGAGCAGTAGAGAAGATGACAATGCCATCATCATTAACATAGTGCAACCCATGCCAAAATGCCAGCTCCAACCGTGACACCCAAGGACAGGAAAAGGGTCAGGGCAGACACTCTGTGGGAGCCCCATGGAAAGGGCGGAG
>NW_009598934.1:0-89854 GCF_000690535.1 Cariama cristata
ATACCTCTCCAATTTAGAGAGAAGGATTTCCTAGACAAAATGCAAACTCAGCTGCAGAAACATGTTGCATTTTTCAAGATTAAGCAAAGCGAGAACTAGTATTTTTAATAAAGCAGATGGAAATGTTCAGTTGGCTTCGTTCTAATGGAAATAAAATTCTGCCCATCCATCATCTTTTCTTGCAACACTCTGGAGACTGCTGTAAAGGGAAATCTGAGGGCTGAAGGGTTTTGGGGCTGGTAGCGGTGATTGTGCACAGCAGACAAAGGAAATTAGTCACTATGGGAAGGAACCAGCATCACTTTGTGCTTCCTCATGGTCCGACACAGGTGCAGTCCCTCCTGATTTTCTGTAGCAATTACAGTATGAATCACAGCAATGCATTCAGATTTTGAAAACAGAAGCATAATTTTAAGGGGAAGAAACAAACAGAAAAACAAAGTCCGTAGTCAAAATCCAAACTCCATCTCCCTTGGCCTAAATTTTCTTTTCTCATAAAGTCATGTCACATCTCACACCTTCCCATTAGATTTTGACATGCTGCTTTACCAATTGAGAAACCCAGAGGGGATGGGGGTTGTAGGAGCCTTAAAAAAGAAATAATTAATCTCCACTGAGAGTAATGTGCTGCCACATATCACTCAGCGTTACATCAATAGCCTGATGGAGTCAGGAGAGGTGACTGAGAAAGAAACAGGAACTAGCTTACTATGTTTGATGATGAAAAATGAGATATTTAAAATCTCCAGTACCCATTTGCTATGGAGTCTGCTCAGATGCATTCAGTGTGATTACAGCACGCAGACAGAAGAGTGTCATCTTGGTGCCACTTTTATGGCAATTTAGAAAATGATCACATAGAGATGGAAACGCTGATTAGTTAACACACACAGCCTTCATGTATTCTGTTCATGCAAAGCTTTGAACTTCTGGAAGCTGTCATACTGAGAAAGTGCCTATCCCATAGGTAACTATGATTATATTACTGTCTTTATTATTTGCAGAGTGACACTGTATGTAAACCTTGTGCATGACATGGAGGGTCTCCAGTCTAGAGGGGCAGGTACATCTTAGATGCAGAGGTGCTCATTAAAGCAAGAGGCTGTTGGGAGAAAGCATCTGCTTTCTCTAATCACCTCCTCTAATTGCTGTCAGCTTTGGAAAAGAGGGGTTGATACCATATCTAAGCCTGAAGCCCAACAGGACTGCTGATTTGTTTTGAGTTTTCACTCGTGCGGTCCCAAAAAATAATTTAGACTGAAATCCAGAGTGAGAATTGACCCTGGCAGCTTCCCACAAGTTAATTGTGAGCAGGTACCCAAACAGACTGTTCTCTTTACATTACCCAGCCCAACTTTCCTCCCTGACTCTGCCTATGTCTCTTTTACAGTAACATCACACAGTGGTGGAGGCTGGTCCTCTGTGCTATTTTTCAACTGACCCAGATGCAGTGAAGCTGTTTAGTAAGGGAACTACTTTTTGCTTGCACAACTGGAACAAGGTAGGAAGAGTACAATAAGCACCTAAAAGTCCAAAAACCCAAATAATGAGCAAATCCTAGAGATAAGGAACAGGATGCATCTCTCTAAATGGTTTTCAGGAGGCACACAGCCATAGCAGGGAGGACAGCAGGCTGCAATCCACTGCTTCCAGTATGTTGCACTAACTGACTAGGTTCCTTATCCTGTCCTAGTGTCTCGGCACACTCCCATTCAGGGGGACACCCAACCTTGGAGCTTCACTCTGTGATTTGCAGCCAGGTTTGGTTTTTTTTTTTTTTTTTGTTCTCCATAGTTTCCATCAGCTACAAAGCAAGTGGTCTAATTTCCCCTTGATTTGGGTACTGAGATATTTACACGAAAGGATGGGAAAATGGCTATCCACACAGCTAGATAGCCAGAGGAATGGCACTAGTGGTGATGATTCAGTGAGAGAGTAGCTGGGAATTAAACTGGTGTTTCAAAGAGAGAAGGGGATAAGGTGTCGTCTGGTCACAGCTGTTCAGCCACTCAGAGGAGATGCAGAGGGTTTCTCAGGTGGAGCAGGCAGGAGGGAGGCACATAAACATGTTTTCATCTTTGCTTCTGGAGAGTCTAAATGAGATCACAGCAGAGTAGCAGCAACAGATGTTCGCTCCAACCACTGTGTCAACATCCAAAAAATCAGTATGACAGGTAGGTATCACCCCTTCAAGTATCATATTTGATAAAGTGGCCCTGGAGCAGGTGGGGAGCTTCAGACAACTGATTTTGCTCCATGACGGGTAAGAAGTGTCCCAGCTCTCAGGAGATGCATTCAGAACTGGCTGCCATCTGATCCTGATGAATTATGGCTGAGTCTTAGATGTAGCCCTCAAATTGACACAGGACTGAAATGTCATTAGTCAGATCATGGCAGCTAAACCGAGAGACATAAAAAGTGTATGAAGTTTTGAGAGTACAACAGCATGACTGGTATGTATCGAGAAAAAAGCAACATCCTTCATCTCTTGATTTGCTACTTAAAAGGGGAAACTTTCCTTTTAATCTGTGAAACAAATATCCCTGACTTTCCATTAAGTTTAACTTACTGGAAATTTTTAAAGAAAACTTTAGGTCAAAGTAGCCGAACACAATGCTTTATTTTTGCATAATCACTGGTCCCAAGGGCTAAGATACAGCACTTTTTTAAAAATTAGGGGCTTTAAAAATAAGACATCAACATCTCTCCAATTTCACAGTTACCATTGTCCTTCTCACCTAATTTCTCTCTTTATTAAAAAAGACTAATTAGTTGTGCCTACTTGGTACAAAACACAACTTCTTTTTATGAAGACTCCAGTATAAAAAAAAGGTAAATGGGGAGAAAGAAGAAACTAATAAATGATTCTGCTTGACACCTTGGATAGTAATAAGAATGCCAACACAGCCACAGTTCAGTGAGACACTTACGTATGTGCTTATATTTAAGCATGTGATTAAGTTTGTTCGGCTTCAGCTTCCTGCCAGGGACATACTTCACTTGTGGAACATATGTGACTTAAGAACATGTTAAGTGTTTCAGTGATTTGGTACTAGACCAATAAAAGTCCTTCACAAGTAGCTGACTAAGTATGTGCAGTTATTTCCCAGATAAAGGGTGTTCACAACTGTACCATTTGGTTGCTGTGCCTTCAGCCCTGGTGATCTTCAAGTCTTGCATTGATTGAAGGACACTGAGGGATAGAAGGAATCTCTGATAATCTATCTCTGCATTTATCTACCTAGACCTTGCTTTGTGAGCCCTGGCTAACTTGCTTTAATATCTAAGAAGAAAACCAGCAAATCTGCACTGCCAATTTGTGAGTTATGGATGGGAATGAAGTGATCTGACATGATGGTCTCCAGTATTGGCCAAGCATAAAAAACATGAGCTAGACATGTCAAACAAATGTGTGAACATCTTCAGATCTGGTCTGGCATTTTAGTAACGATCTTTCCAAAGAAGATGTCAAGGATTGCCTTAGGTTTTCTAGGGGTTATGACTATGGTCCTCTGGAAGGAAACATAAGACCTACCTTTGATACAGTAAAGAGAACTGATGTTCTGGAGCCATTCCTGAGAATTCAAGGAAAACTTTGGAAAATTAAGGAACTGACTGGAATCTTACAGTTTCGTGAATGACATTGCTTTGTTTGTGGAAGTCATCCCAAGCTGTGCTTTTTACATCTTCTTTCCTCTCTAGTGACTACATAAGCGGCCTCAGTGTTAAGTATGCAAAGGGCCTTGCTGGGCAGCTGTAGGTGGTCCTGCTGCTTGTTAAACATGACAGTTGAATGTGTGGATGCACAGTAAATGGGCGCAGTTCATCATAGTCTTTAGAAAGCTAATTGGCTACCAAGCTTTTGAAGGGTCAAATACATTAGTGTCTAGCCCCTCTCTGCTCTTTGAACAGCAAGTGGTTAGGAGCCAGTCTGATTAGCATGTCTCTTCACTGTCTTCCACTTATGATATATACTTATGAATGACCTTTTGCTGCTGCGTGTGTGTGAAATGGATAGAGAAAGACACAATCTCTATAAATAGCTTGCAGACAGAGTTAAAGACTGTGCTTAAAACAAAGTGTGTCATGTTTTTAAAGTAAATAATTAGGGTAGTTTTGTGGGTCCACATTTTAGTTAGAGTTCAAAGCAAATGAAAAGCATTAGTTTCAATACAAGTGCATTTGTACTCAGGCTTGTTCAGTCTGTCGATGGCTAAAAAACCATCAGGATTATTTTTGCAGGATTTATTTTTCATAGATGCAGACTTTCTTGCTGAATGATGTGTTACCGTTCAATCCTGTGGTTTCAGAAATGTATGTTTTGGGGTACTCCCCTGTCTTAACAGGATAGACCCCAATAACAACACTAGGTAAAATTATTTACTCCTATGTTTTCTGAAAAGATGGCAGAACATCTGAATTGGGTCCAGGAATGCTAGCTATTCTCATTGTTTCGATTTTGAAAACAATTTCTTGTGGCCTGGCTACAACTGGATGAACTGCTGTCTTGAACTTTCCCCAGAACTCAGTTAGATACTTATTTATTATTTAAATACGAGCTAAGAGCGGGAAACTCTTAAAATTCCCCAAAGCTCTCCTCTAAAAATAAAGATCCATTAGTTCATCTTCAATAAATAATTCTTAATTGTTCCCCCAAGTGAAATCAGACTCCTAATTTCTATCTCCCTGAGTTTCCTTCTTGGCTTTCTTTGACCGTGGGCGCAGCATTTTTGTCTTATTCTGCCAGTGACATTCAAGTGTTAAAGCCAAACTTTGTGCAGCCATGTGGAGGGCAATGCCTGTTCCTGATGTAATTCGCATAGTAGCCTGGAATGACCCCCATCCACTCATGGTGACTTCTGTTTGTTTTGGCCAGTGCCTAGAGCTCCATTTTTCCCCCTCTATCTGGAAGATATCTTGCGTATCCTCCCTGTTTATGATCATACTCGCCTCTGACGTTTCCTCTTTAGCATTGTTATCCATCTTCTGTGTTAGACATAAACTCAAGGTCCTGAATGCTCTTAATCATTGAAGGTCTGACGGCACTTTTCACAAAAGGAGATGACTAAGCTCCATGTCCTGGCCACTGGCCAACTTGGCTAATTATGCTCTGCCTACCAGAAATTCCTCCTACCATTTCAATGGTCATGTTGTTTTTCACTTTCTGCCCCAAACAGCTATTGAATAGATGCTGTTTTTCACTCCATGCTACAGTTCAGTAGTGAATGACACTTTAAGCTGGTAGCACTTCTTTCTGCTTGTAAAATGCTTTGGGTCTTGGGGGCATGCTAGGGTGCTACATTTTTATTTTTGGGAGAAGTGCCCATACAGTGATGGTCCCCAGTTGCTCCACACCTTGCCATGGAAGGATCCTGTGCCAGTTTCCCATTTCTCTTTACTAGCTATTATTATCTCTAAATCTTCTTACCTTGCTAACATTTTATTGAGTGATTCTAGTATTTATTCATTTTCCCATCTTGCTTTTCTTGATGCCTTTAGAAAGAAGCACTGGGGAAGGTGCTTAACCACTATGAAACAGCCTATGGCCTGAGAGGAGTTATGTACATTTCCAGCTGCTGAGAAACCTGGCCAAGGACTTTTTCCATATACAGGAGAACTTCTGATTTAAATGAGTACTGTTAACTCTGGTTGTCTTCTGGTTGGTTTTTAGTTTAAAATTAACTAAACATATGACTGAATTTTTCTCAGAGTGGGTTCCAAAAGGATCCAGGGGACAGGAGACTGTGGTGAGACTTGGCAGGTAGGAGGGCTGCCCCTGTGAAGCCTCCTCACTCCAACTACAGAGTGCTCTCTCATACTCACCCTATTACTGTCTTAAGGATATTTTCAAATCTCAGCTTTCACTCCATCAAAAAAGGTGTAGTGCAAAACAAAGGATACCAGATCATGCCAAGACCTATGTAGGAAGGGTAAAGAGGATGTGGGAAGCACCAAGAGTTACATGCCCAGGGATAATCAGATTTGTACCATCTTTTCTATTTTATTCTATTTGATCATGGTTTGCCAAAATCAACAACACTGATTTTAATACAGGTGCCTTTGTTCCCAGAAATAGTCTGAATGAAACCTGGGATTACAAATTCTTTCCCACAGTCACACTGAACCTTGGGAAGCTTTCCATGCAGTGGGTAATCCTTTTATTATTTATTTTTTCTTGTTCTGTTTGCTGTTGTTAGCTTCTCTTATCCAGCTTTGATACTGCTGTTGTAGTATTCTGCTCTCATACACCATGGTGTGACAGAGGGGCAATACCCATTACAGATGGATCTCATAAATGCACCTTTGATTGCTAATGTGTCTCAGTAGGTCCAATCCAAATAATATCTGAGATGTTAGTATTATGAATGCTCTATGGAGGGACTGCCAGCCTTAGTAAAGTCAAAATTTGGGATCAAGGCTGAAACAGAAAAAGACCTTGGAAATCTGCAAGTTGCCTTCCACCCAAGCCCTTCAGGCACATTCAAATGTAGAATATGAGAACTATGAAAATTGAAATAATGAAAAAAAATGCCCCAGTTTCACTGTTCCTTTGAAACTTGAATCTCTGCCCAAGATCACAAATAGGTCCTCTCAGGTTTATAGACCTATAAAGAGACCCTGGGCACTGTTTTGGGTAAACTTGAACTAATTGATGGCTTAGTATTAAAAAAATACATGAAATCTGTAGTTCTGCACAGTTCCAATGTGAAAGCTTAGGAAACTTGTTAAAAGGGAAAGGTGGTTGGTGGTTAATCACATACCTGAGAAGCAAGTGATGGGAATCCCTCTTAGGGAGGTTTTTTGGGACAAGTCATGTCACATCTCTGGGTATAATTTTTCCATCAGTAATGACAGGATGAGAGGACTTATCTGCCCTACCTGCCTGCCTTATTTGCAAAATAGTCTGAAAATCCCTGGAGATGATGTAATAAGTGTTAAAATTGCTTCATTCAATGCCATGTAAAAATTCTGTCCTTGGAGGGCTAGGAAATCTTACCTTTACTACAGTGAAGAGGCAACAGCTGACCTATTAGTTTGCATCCTATATATAGTGATCTATCAACACCAGGATCAATTTTCTGAAGGTCACTAGTTCTTTTAAATCCTGCCATCCTCTCTGAATTCACACAGTGTGGATTTGGCTTCTCTCTTCCTCACCTGCATTTTCCCTACTTTCTCTTTGATAAACATAGGCATTGCAGCTTTAAGATTTTAAGACCTTTCCCAGATGGAAAAGGTCATTTGTCTTTCGCTACTCAACACTTCCTTCATGAGTTCATTTAAACATCGCCAGACATCAGAAAGAACAGAACTCTGCTGTAGGGTTATCTATGTCTTATTCCTCTTTTGTGTAGGTGGCAAAACTGATCTAGAACAAAACTGTTTGGTTCCCATAGCAATTTACAACGTGTAGCGACCATAATACTGTACTCTTCCCACTCCTTATCTACACCTGTTATTTCTTCCTTTGCCACCCAGCTAAGAGCTGTAACGCCAGCATTATTTTGAATGGCATTAAGCAGGCTATTCCCTAAGTTTCATGCAGTTTCTCACTGTTTTCAGTAAGGACAGGATGTACTTTTAATCTAAGTAGTAAAAAGCAAACCCTTTATTAGCCACTTCCAGTTGGAGTCTCAATGAAAAGTTAATTAAAGGAGTGGAATGAAGGCATATTACAGTGCATCTAGTAATCTTGGTGCATTATTTATATGAAATCAGTCATCAAAATTAGTCATGTGCATTATCTTGCTGTGTGTGGTCTGGTTTGAAATGGTGTGTTTGTTTCCATTCAGCTCCACTGGATACGGTTAAGATACACATTTGATGTGCTATGCAGTTAGATCATATTTTGAAAGTTTATTATGCTCTCTATCTCTCTGTATCTGCAGGCTCAGCATCAAGGGACCATTAAAAGCTTTCAACTGAACTTTGCAGCGTGTCTGAGATGAAACAAGTGACAAAAATCACCCTTTCCCATAAGTTAACAGGCACAGCTGCCGAAACGTCCACTGGTGTGGTGCTGGCTGCCAGGATATCACCTCCGAGCCTTTTGCCGCCTTTCAGAGTGCCAGGTGCTGGCAGTGCATCTGGCAGCAGGATGCTGGGACAACGCTTGCAAGCAGAGTACTGGCCTGTAGAGCCCTGGGACAGCAACGGCTCTGGTCAGAACAAGGGCCCTGTTGTCCTCCCTGGCAGTGGCAACGGAGGAGCATCACTTGCACCCAGACCTGCACCAGTCTGCAGAGTGCTGCCCACTCCATCAGGGAACAAGATCCCTCTGGCTCTTCTGCTAGACACCAGTAAACTCTTATTCACTGCAGGTATCACATCTCCTGCTTTTTTTGACTTTCTCTCACTTTTCTCCTAGGAAGTGCACCAAGAAGAATCAAGGCTAACAAAGTAATTTCAGGTTCTTCCTTCATTCTGGGTGGTCAATGAGCTGCTCCTTCCCTTCCCTTCTCTCATCCTCTCCCACTGAGGAAGCAGATAGAGTTACAAATTTCAGGCGAAGAGAATAGTTTAATGATCCCTCTTTAAGGTCACTGTCAATGCTGTTGCATAAATTCACCTACTAGGGGCTCCTGTAAGAGCAGTGCCATTAACTAGAGACGGAGGGGGTGTAGTGTTACAAAGCGGTGCATGGAAGTTGCCCACTTAAATCACTGAAGCATTTTAATTGACGTTCAGTAACTCTCTCCTTTTCTGAGGGCTGCCTTTAATAGAGTGAGCACTGCTAATGCCAGTCATGAGGTCCCTCTGTGCTCCATGCTGCAGCTCCTGGCTTGAGCTGCAGTGACAGCACAGCCCCTGACAAATGCATCTGAAAATTTCGTCTGTTTGCTGCAAAGGGGCAAATGTGAAAACACCGCCACTCGCTCAAGCACAACACATAGCTGCGAGCAAGGTCAGCTTTGACAGGAAGAGCTGGGCTAAGAAATAAGTGACTGTGTTGGCAGGGGACTGCCCAGTGTAGTGGAGAGTTGAGGCTCTCTGTGAGTTTTTTGCAGAAGCTGTGGGAGAACTTGCCTGCTCGTTTTGTGGAACAGGGAATGCAATGCAGGAGGTGGGGAAGTATTCCAGCTGATCCTCTTCCTTTCAGTCATTTCTCACCTTTCCTTATTGATGTCCTTCAAATCTATTTAATTTTTAAACCAATGAAGGGTTTCTCAAATGTCACATCAGCATCTACTCATTTGAAGACAATATGTTTTTGCATACACTTTCATAATGTGGCAATAATTTCAATATCTCTGGCTTTACTTTGCAACAGCAAGTAGGCAAATACTCTTTCACTATCACACTGCTTTGCTTACTTGTAGGCAACTTGAGAGCTGATATAAGGACATGATAGAGAATTAATCTCACAGTCCCAGACCAGATATATTGATCCTACAGGATAAGGACCTGTGCTCTGTGCTCTTGAGCATCTTCTATTAGGTGCACGGCTTCTCAGCTAACTATAACAACAGGGGACTTACCTTTAAGCTGCAAAAGAGCAAAATGGAAGAGAGCAAACTCCAAGAAAGCGCATGATAAAAGTCTAAAATGTATTTTGGACCAAGACACATTTCTGCTCTCTGTATATATTTTGGGAATTTGTTATCCTGCAACAAATGAACATCTATAGTTGAGATGCACTATGCTCGTGAGCGATTGCAAAGTGATGTAAGAAACTTAACAAATCTGGTGACCTAGATATGGCCACTCTTACTCCTGTCAGGTAATGCCTCACTCTGTGAATAGTCTAATTTTTTTCCAAGGTTTACCTCCCTAAGCTGTTTCTCCTAGTGGGTGAAAACTGTGGTCCTTTTCTTTTATGCTTTCTATAAATGGGGCAGCTAGGGGGGAACCTCGGCTACAGCATAAATGAATGGGGGGATGCCAGACATGAAAAATCCTCTTGAAACGTCAGTACAGCTTCTAGCAAAGCTAGGAAGCAAGCCACAGTCTAGATTATTTTTCCGTATTTTATAACTTTTTCTCATTAGATTTCTGGTTACAATGACTAAGAACAAGGTCAATATCTTCAGTTTCTCAGAGAGGCAGGATTTGTCCTATACTCCAGAATGAACTATAGCAGTAAGTATAAAATGACTATAGCTTGATCAAGGATACATCCCCTCTGACTTTCCTCATAAGATATTAATAAGAGAGAGGCATTATCACATTCTGTTTAACAGGTGTGTGGAAGAAGGGGAAATCTCATAATCATTTAATACCTTCTACAGTAACATCCTTCAAGAGCTTTTGCTAATTATGAAGCTGAAGCCATTTTCTATTTTGCTTTTCATTTGAAGCTGAAGATGAACTTCAGGAGACACCAACAGCAATTTATTTTCTAGGTTTTACTTTCTTCATGCAAACGAATCCCAAGATAACCTCACAGGGTTCAATTTAAAAACAAGAGTTCAGAGGAAAAATACCGTAGCTGTAGACCACTGTCTCTGTTAGTTTATTAAAATATTAGTCTTGTAGGTGTGTTAGATTGATTTGCCTTCTGTGGTGTTCAAAAATAGCTGTGAGAATAATGGGTTTCATCAAAAATCATTAACTGGGACGTTACTTTCATTTTTTAACCACAGAACAGTGTCACAGCCAGATTAAACAAGCCAGAAAGCATTTGGAGTGCACACAAACAGCTAGCAATTTTTATATATACCTTAACCATGGAAAATCCTGAAAGATATTAGCCGTCTTCCACTGCAGATTGGCCAGAATCGCCAAGAAAGGTCAGATTGTTCAAAGAGGCTGGTATTTGTACCAGCTGACATGAAAAGGCTCAGTTATTTATAGTGGTTCACCGGCATCCCCACAATGCTAGGGGACTGAATGAGATTGCAGAGATGAAAGGACGTTTCACTCTAACAACTGCAAATAGCTATAGCTCAGCAAACTTCTAAATTACGGCATTGCCAAGCAGGAGAGTTGCCCAGCTTAAGCACAGGTTTTAATCCTTATGGGGGTAATGAGATTCCATAGGAACCTTCTTTTGGAGGGGGTGCATTTTATTTTGATAATGTTTAACTCCCTGTATAGTGCAATCCAAACTTTAGTCTTCCGTTCCAAGTTTGCCTTATGAGCTGTGTTGTCTTTATCTGGTTATGTCAGCTAGCCCCTGTGATGGGGTTGTTTTTTATAGCTATAGGACTTGGACAGGGAAAGCAGAAACTGGGGTCATGTGAGGAGAGTGGTGGGACTGGGGAGAAATGTGGATCCAAGTTCATCAGGGTGAATGATCACCCTTTTGCTGAATATTTGGTAGGCGAGTGACCCACCAGAGATCAAGAGGGAGAAAAAGAAGACATTTCTGATGAAAAGAAAAACATTGATAACGCTTATGGGAAAAGATAAGAGCAGTGACCATGGCCAACAGGAGCAAAAGCTCTTGTAAATTGGCATGCAACTCCAGGAGATCTGTCCTGAAGAAAGCCAACCACAGCTTCCAGTTTCACTGGACTAGTCAGGTCAATGGAGAAAAGGTGATTTCTGCTTACCAGCAAGTCCCAAATCAGCAGGGAATAAAAGAAATGGAAGATTGGCCCAAGCAGCCAAATGGAAGAAAAGAGGTCCTTTTAGTCAGTACAGCCTCGTGGGAAAATTCCCATTTTGCACCAGAGGCAGCAAGGCACAGAACAGCTAAGCTGTTGTTCCTTTAAATCAGTACTGCGGTTTGATGTGGGATGCCCATGCCCTTTGGAGCACGACTGATCCAGCCAAATATGAGCAGGGTGTTATCTTCGAACAGCTCATGAGCCTTCCTGAACAGATAGCCTGGAAGCAGCCCCAATGACTGGCCCTAATCCTAAAGCCTTCCCTTGCACAGATAAACTCCATATAGCTAGAGGGACAGAGGAAATTACTGATATTCACTCATCTATTTATATTTAGACAAAAGATTAAACAACTTGGAACTGTAATGATATGTCCATGGTGTGGCTCCTGCAAACATGTAAGCACTGGCAAACCTTCTCTGCACAGGCTTAACTGGAAATGGACTTGAGATTGTGGAAATTTTCCAACAGAGTGTACTTATTCAATGAAGGAAAGCTATAGCCAAACCAATTGTTTTTTCAGGGGGAAGTTACCGAACACCACCATTTTGGTGAAAACAAAAGATTATATTTTCACTCAAAAATTCATGTTGAATTTGTGTTTTTGTAAAACTCTAAACAATTCCATGGAAGTGAAGCATTGTGACCTTGTGAAGATTGCAGGCATGTTGAAACAAATCTTTGCAATGGGATGATTTGATGCTATCAGTGCAAAATCACTTAGGATTTCCATTTCATAGGAAATTTCAACTTTTCATGTTCTTTTTCTGGTAAGATATGAAAAAAAAAATTAGAAGACTGTAATATCCCCGGCTTCAAAGGGAAATTCGAGTTTTCAACCAGCTTTGCTAAACACCGCTCAACTGTTGACTGGCACTGGGCCAGTGCCGAAGTAGGCACCTAAGAAATTTTATGGAGTTACCACGTTATTTCATGTTCTCTCCTCCCACCTTCTCTCTCTGTGAAGACACTTCCTTGCAAATAACACCCATTTTCTTGAGTGATGAGAAAAACACATGAGAAGCAGCACCTCTCTGCTGTCTCCTTCCCCACAACATGGTGTGGCACAAGTGACCTTCAACCGGTCACTTGGAAACACTTTGCTTTTCACCCTCATGTTATTTTCATCAAGTTAACTAGACAGAGTGGTAACTTGTGGTTCGATTGCATTTGTGTGGTTTTGCGGGATAGCTCCAAGAAGCAATTTCTGACCATTACTGACTTCTCTAAGAAGTTTTTAAAGAATTTTGGTGTTAGAGGAGACTTTGGCATTTGGTTTTCAGATAGTGTTTCGTGCTGTCTTACGAAAGACTTATACAGACAGGACTGCCTTCCTCTCATTACTTCACATTGGTAAGATTGTTGTTATGGTCTTAAGTGTAGTTCCCAGCCTCAGTTTTCCTTCACCTTCCCCCCAAGTCCAAACTGTATACCTGTGTCTGGGATATTCAATATACGAAAATGAAGAGTGAGAACTCCCACACCATGGGGCACCTTCTCTACCAGACCTGTCTCTGCAGGACAACAGAGAGCTTTCTTCAGGAGGTTCTCAAATGGGATGAATCTCTGCAGGAACACAATCTCATCACAGATGTCAGTTGCTTCTCCAAATGCCTAGACTTTTAAAATATATACACACAGAAAACCAGCAATTCAGAAATCCAATGTAGTGATTCAAGTTTGCCCCTTGCCACACAAAACACAAGGCCATAGCAGAGCTTTCTTCCCCAAGAAGAGATGAAGAGACTGGTGACAGATGTTAATTAGGCTGTAAAAATCACCTCTGGGAAGAGCTCAGACGTGATGGGGAGCCTCCCAGTACACATTTCTCTCCTTGGAGCTTACTCGTGAGTCTTATAATTAGTGTGGAGCCTGGCTATGAAGTGTACAGTGTAAGAGAGATGGCATTACGGAGTACCTGTTTTCTTAGCTTAGTTATTTTCCTCTTTGCTTTCTGCAGTGTATACTTTAAGTTAATTGTAGCAATACATCTGTCCTCAGAGTTTATCATATTCGTGGAGATAAGCTATTGCCATCAAAGCCTATTTTGAACTATGAGCTCCTAAGTAAATCAAAGTTACATAAATTAAGATTGCCTTGAGATTGTCTCTATATTTCAGCTGCCCGTATCTGGAAAGAGTTTCTGATCAAAATTCTTTGTAAAAGACAGCTTTAAGAATTTTCTCATGTGGCTTACAAATTCTATGGCTGTTCCATTTCAAATGAGCTTTAATTATCAGGGCTTTAATGGCACCAATTTTATGATGTTTCAGAAGTGAAATGCTTTATACTCTGATGATAAGGACTGCATAGGAGCCAATAAAAAATAAAGTAGAATTCCACAGCAGGGAATGGAATATTTTGTGGATTTTTACAGATACTTCTTAGCCTTTTCCATCAACAGTGAAGAGGCAAAATGTGTTAATGGGCAATTATGTCCTTTTTATTTTCAGTAGTTTTACCTGTTGCTCCTATTTTTCACTTTTTGCCATTTTTATACACAAATTCAAGCACAATTCTGTCCATTTGATTATGAACAATGCCAAGCATACTTCTACCTACCACAAAATCTACCTTTTTTAGAGATCACCTATAAAGAACCTTTTACTTGACTGCAGAGCACAGCTGTCACAACAATACAAGCCCTACCACAAGCTCTGCACAGTTCAGAGTAATTGGCATTCTCCAGTCACACAATGGCCACAATGGAGGATAAATATGGAAGGGTGGTCTTGCATGTCCGAGCTGAAGTAAACAAGCGGTAGCGTTGTGGTAGGTGAAGACTGCCAGTACATACAGGAATAACTTCAATTATCCAGAGCTGCTCAGCTCTGAACCTCTAGAAGAATAAATATTTACTACTTGAAATGAAATATATATGTGAGTATATTACAGCCTATCTTGGGTAGGGAAGACTAAAAATTGTGTAACTGTCAAGTGGTTCCTGAACTAGAAGCTTTCTTCCACCTAGAGAGGTGCTATTTTGAAGTTCTACCACCACCTTCCTCTCAGTTGGACTCAATCTCATCTGAAAAGCTCAGATCTATCTAACTGGTATCACCATTCTCCCTGCAGGCATTGGGGTCCAGGACAGAGCCTAATAACTGATTCCTCCAGAGCCCTAGGGCCTGTCCTTGCCTTTGCCAGGAGTCTGTGGTGTGAAAATGGGCAAATTGTTTGTCCTCTGCGGTAGTGTCATTATTACATCTGAAGTGCAGGCCAAGCCTGTGCTCAAGGCCAAACTTGCTCAAGAAATTTGGATGCAGGTGCAGATGAGTTCAAAGCACAGGAAAGAAGACAAGGTTGACTCTTCTGGACTGTGACTTCCTCCACTTGCATGGTGAATGACTCTAGGAGCTACTACAAAGCAAATAATAATACCACAACTTTTTACAGTTTAGTTTTTGTTTGCTTGAAGGAGTGGATGTGACCTAGTCTCAGCCTGGACAAGCCTCTGTCATGTGAAGGTTGCTTTGATTTACGCCTGCAGTTGACAAGATCCAGGTGGCCCAAGGAGAGCATTAAGTCATATTTGCTCCCTGCTCCAGATGAGTGCCGGGTGTTTCTCAGTTGTATCCAGGTCACTCAAACAGCAATATAATGTTGGTCATTCCATAACGTTGTAAATCAGGCCACAGAAACCCACATTTGGAACAGTTAATGTCATTGCCTAGGGCAATACCGCAGACAGGACTTTATTTGCTTTGAACAAAATTAAAATAAGAAATGAAAATGCTGCTTTTGACAGCAGTTTAATTTTAAATAGATGGCATATTAAATACTGTTTATTAGGGCAGTGGGTTAATTATGCAACCTCTTTCCATTGCATCTTGTTTATAGGAATGGACTGAATCACTCCAGCTTGTTGTGCCTCACATCTGTTACGGCTGGCTTTCATTTTGGCAGAGCAGTTACCCCTTTGCAATGTTTTGATACACAACACAATGTTTTTGTCTGTAAAGCCATATTATGAGACTAACATTCTCAGACAACCTTTGGGCTGAGTGGATTTCTGAAGCTCAGCAACACAGACATCTTTCTACCTACCATCTTCCTAAAAATAAAAGTTGTTGTAGTGAGGATAATTAATTGTACTCAAGAAACATGCTGGTTTACTTCTACCACAACTTTCTTAATCCTTTTGCAGGTTCAGGCACTTCTATAATCCACAAATTGTCATGCTTCCATAAAGTGAGTATTTTTTTTAACATCCAATAACAATCCTGTGGGGAAGCTTCTAGTGACAGGCAGACTACATGCTGATTTTCTTGGCAAATGTTGTCTTGCTCATTAGTATCAAAATTTAGTCAATATCTCTGGTCATAGGATTATAAAATTCGCTTTCACAAGATAGGAAAAAAAATAAGCTGTTTTAAAAGTGACATTAAAGAAGTGGAGGCCAATAAAAACACCTGAAAATCATATGGCTATGGGCCATCACATTGAACATATATATTTCTAAAATGATCTAGAAAGCTTTTCTTGAGTGCCAGGAGCAGTAACAGAGTGGCTGTGTTCATACACATACGTGTGTGCACGTGCACATACACATGCTAACATTTTTGACCCTTTTTACTAGGTACCTCTCTTTTTTAGGAGCACAAAGTACATAGAAGAGGCCTCATTTTCACTAGCTGGAGCTCAGTATATTTGCACAAACCAGCTTGTATCAGAATTTGGCCCTGAATACCTTTTTTTCCCCTATGATACATAATAAATCTTCCATCTGAAAGATTTTCAGACACGCTTCTACTTGACTCAGGAGTAGTATTCATTGGAAAAAAACTTTGATGGAGAAGGGTTTTTTCCCCCATCAGTAAAAAGCAGTAGCGTTAAAATAACAATAATAAAAAAGCAGTTTGTGAGCTCATGTTGCTTTTGGGGAAATTTAATTTCAAAAAGAGATGAAAAAGTTCCAATAATGTTGAAACACCCTAAGTTAGCTCCATACTTGAAAAAAATGCAGATACATTATTTTCTTTTGAAATTGTGTCATTTGTTTTTAAAAATCAATATTACAGTATGTATTACTTTAAATTAGAAAACAGTCATGAGTGAAACACAACTTTTGCTCTGAAAGGGAATGATATAATTGCTGGAATCCCCAAATCTCTGTGCAATGAAATTCAATTCCCTGCTTCATTACATTCAGGAGCAAAATTATCAGTGGTGAAAAAGATCCCCCAAAAGCAAACAATGTGTAGATTCATCAAGGAACCCATTTATTTCCCTGAGACCTGCAGTCTTTTGGGTTCTAACTTTGCTTGCTTTGTTTTATTTCAAATGCTGCAGTTCGTATTTTATGAAAAGTTTTCCTCTTCCAGAATCAAGATCTGGTGAGTGAAATTTCAGAGAATACTTCAGTCCATTTCCTTCTCTTGACTTCAAGATGTTTTCTTTTCAGGTTTGCTGTATGACAATTGTGTGTATAATCAATCAGCAAGGAATTGCCCTGGTGATAGGTACATCCACAAGACTTTCTAAATTTTACAAAAGTGAAAATGTTCATGGAACGTATGACATTTCCTTCCAGGGTCACAACCTGTGATTCCTAACCACAATTAAGAATGATTTTGTTCACATTTCTTTGCTAGAATTTGCTCTATGCTATATAAAAAGTAAGGAATGGTGGGTCACAAGAAAAATGTCCCCAAGTGAACCCTGTCAGAAGCCACATACTTACGGAGAGTAACAGCAGGGGAAAGTCCAGAGGACAGTAGACTGGGTGTCACCTGGTTGATGGCCATCTTCATGAACCTACTGGATACAGTTTCCTGGAAAG
This sequence comes from Cariama cristata, assembly GCF_000690535.1. Taxonomy (NCBI): domain Eukaryota; kingdom Metazoa; phylum Chordata; class Aves; order Cariamiformes; family Cariamidae; genus Cariama; species Cariama cristata. The sequence goes on from NW_009598934.1 coordinate 17,335, forward strand.
ACTCTTATGTTAGTTTTGTGTGAATATGGGGAATGAATGATGATGATTCCTCTGAGATCTTGCTCCAAACCAGTAGCCGCCTTCTCTCTACAGAAAACTGGTGTGACCACAGTTAGTGTGGAGCTCCAAGGGTTCCTTCACTAGGAAGAAGCAATAAACATTGGCCAGTACATAAGGTAAAGACTTATTTTTTCCTGTCTCTTGAGGAGTGATCTCTTAGAGAGAGCAAAAGTGGGACATGTTCATCCAAGAATGGCCAAAGACTTTTTGGAGGAAGCTACAGTGCTTGATTTCATAGCTGTGATTGCACAAACTACGTCGTAGCAGGAAGGGTTTATGAATAGGAGAAGCAGATTAGCTTCCAAGTTGATGTGACTCGAGACTTTCATCCTGTTGTCATAAAAAGAAAAACCCAAGAGAGGCCCAAATAAACAGCCTTATTAATCAAAAACATTTTTATCCTTCAAAGGTACTTTTCTTAGGGCTCTTGCCAGGTCCTCCATGGTCTACATCCTGTGGCTGTGGGTGCCTCTCTGTTTCAGAGTGCTGTGCTTACTGAAATATATCAGTCTTCCTAAAATGTAAAAAAATAGGTAGCCTCTTTCTGGAGCAAAAAAAGGAGAACTTGTCTTGAAAGTATCTCAACCTTCAATTCTCCCCTGTAGGAAGGTGTGGAATAGTCCTCTCCATACCTTCAGGTTTTCCCTCATCTCTAGTAGCGAAAAGAACAACACAGGGAAAGACAGCACACAAATGAGGGCTCTGTGGTGAAAGAGAAGTCCAGATGTCATGATCAGCTTGCATCAAACGAAGTTTCTGCTAGTGCCATCTAAGTCACTTAAAGTTAGTATGCCTTTCTCAACCCATGGAGCTGGAGATCAGCAGCTTACAATGGATTCCTTCAGTGCATGCCCCCTTCTTCTACCTCCAGGGCTCTCCTAAATAATTTGGACAGGAGAAAGGATGAAACTCTGCAGCTTGTCACCTGAGAGTGAGCCAATTTTCTTTGCCTGTGTTTTGAGGTGAATAGCGACAGAAGAAAAAGAATAGAGAAATCTACACATTTAATCTAGCAAAACCACTACGGCCAGGGAAGTGTCAGTGCTATGGGAGAGAGAGCCAAGAACAAAGACACTGAAGCTGCAACTGCCAATCTGCACTGCAGCCGACTCTGCTCCTTTTAGCTGTGGTAGCTGGGTGAAAGGTAACGTTCATAGGACAACCGATTTTCCAGCTGCACCTTCATTTGGTTATACCAATAAACCCAGACTCTAAGGGGTGACATGTTTTTCTGTTTACTGTTTGTTCTCAGTCCTCCTAGTCTTCTCAAAACTACTTTACAGGGAGAATTTCAAGGGCAAAGCATTTGATTTTTCCAACTACTGGAGTTTTCTGTGATCCTGCTCCAGTTTGAAGTGGTGTCAGTGAATGCATTAAAACATTCCCTTTTTTGTGTGCTTTCGCATTCTACTTTGGCAACAGACCGGCTTAAAAATCCAGAAACGATCCTTCCAGTTGTTGTTTTTAGGCACACAATGCAAGCATTGTGCATTGCTTAAATGGAGCAGATTCCAGTTGTTTACACTTCTACATGTGTCATTGTTAGGCTTAAGCAATTTGTCTCCTGATAGCCCCATATTAGGAGTTCTCATTTGGAGCATAATTGGAAGATATGATCAGAAACAAACCCGTAGTAAGCAACACATCATTGCCAACTATGTGGAGTGATAGACAGCCTTATAAAAAGGCTATAGGCCGAGCTGAGCCAGAGAGGTTTTGCTGGTCTGAGTGACACAATTATGTATGAATGATTCATGTTTGTCATGAAAGCAAGCATGAAAATGTGTCAGATGGCATCCGAAGAGAAGGTAGATAAGGAGAAAGATGTGACAGTACTTCCAGCTGGATTTTCTTTTTTGGACTTTGGAGACTCTGAGCTGAAATACATTTGACTTCTGTGAGACATAGTAATAATAATAATAATAATAATAGTAAGCCCTTAAGCCATTTCAGGTGTGTTGATGTTTGTCATCTGCTTTGAACTCTTAATTTTGCTTCTTTCTCTAGAGAAGAGCATGCTGTGAACAAGGGCAACTTGATATGACTTTCACTTTGCAAAAGCTTTCTTGGAGTTTTCCAGTTTCAGGGAGCTGTCTATGAAGCTATGCATATGGTCTAATTAAAAGATTATGTGCCTGAGGTAGATAAATAAGGGGAGGTTTTATCTGAAAAGAACATTCGCTGCATTTTGGTGAGGCTTTTAGCTGAAAGACATTTTGATTTTGATTTGCCACATCCCAGAAATATTTGCACCTTCATGCTGGCCTGCAGACAGGCTGCACCAATTCCTGTTCCCATCCTCTTCTAACACTGGATCTGTCTTGCTGCACTCCTATTTACATTTTATGAACTTAAATTCTGGTTCACACCAACATATCTTCCCTGTAATCAGTCCGTGCTCTGTGGCCCTCGATGAAGAAGGCTCACCTTCAGCTTTCAGGCTCTAGTTTGTTGACCTTGACCTGCAGTAAGCCAGGCTGCTTGAGCATAGCAATCCTTTCTGGGAAAAAAACCTCTGTGACTTTGTCATATAGAATTCCTTGTTTAGTTCCATCTTTAAAGCTCATTACAATTGTAAAACCACTTGTTTAAAATACAACTGTGGCCTGTCACGTTACCTTTTACTAAGAAATAGTTCTGTTTTCTGAGCTCTAGCAGAAGTGACATGTGGCACTACTCAACAATATCGGCTCCTGGTGTCATTGCACATGGAGCTGACATCAGCAGCTATCGCTACAGCAGCCTACCTCTTCCTGTTAGTGTCTGGAAAAGCTGCAAGGAGTAGGTAACAAGACCTTGCAATGGTCTTTACTGGGATTTTCCGTGCTAGGTGTATTCCTCTGCCTGAATATTTTGGGGAATGTTCTAGCAAAAATAGTATCATTATTTTGAAGGGATGGAACATGATGAAAAAATCATTTGAGCAACTTTAAAACACTTTTTGCAGTTGTTTCATCCAGAAGTTTGCAGTGTTATTTTGCTTTGGAGTAGAAGCTTGAAAATGAGCTGGGAAACTCACCTGGAGACCAGGGTATGGCTCTTTAAAGGAAAACTTTTGAAGTCACTGAGCATTGCTGCCTGCACACTCTCAAACTATTAAACTCTTGAGGACACTGTACTGACCTGGAACAGTGGCTTCAACAATCAGATCGTGTATTTGCAAGTACTCTTTGAGGCCGATGAAGACCATTCAATATGGCTTAAGGAACAAGGGGTCTTTCTTTCTCTCTCAGCTTCCCCTACAGCACTGAAGACAAAATGAAGATGCTGGTGGGTACCTGAGAGAAGCAAGAGGCAGGCTGGGGTGCTGCAGCAGCAAAGGATAAATATAGGATAGGTTAATAGGCTTTTGGGATGTCATTATATCCCTTTCCAGATTTGGAGGCCAGTTTTTCAACTTCTGTCTGCTACCTTGCAGACTGTTGAGAACTCATTTGCCTCATCCCCCACCAGGGCTTGCCACAGAGGAAAATGCTGCATATATACTGACATCGGTTCCTCTCTTAGCTCAAAAGCTAGAAGTATACCTTGTTTCGCTCAAAGTCCAATCTTGCTGGTTGGGTAGGTGGCACTCTGTAGGTTTCCACCAGTGGAAAGTCCTGTTTTTTTCGCTTTTCTTCTTAAAAAAGTAATCCAAGAGTATTTTGCTAGTGAATGTTAGAAGAACTGAATTGTAGTGTCTGGCATTTTGGCCTCTAGCACGGTTTGAGAGTGATATTGAGGAAATGAATCATGGTTTGTACTGAAGGAGGCTGTTGTTAGCCAGACCTTTGCCTCACACATCCCAGGCGATGGAATGCAGACAGTGAATGAGGCAGGGACCTTGGTGAAGAACACAAATGATGCTGAGGTTGAGGGACCTGAATCCCTGGCCAAAATCATTGATTTTCTCCTGGAGTCTACCAGGGAGCTCCAATGTGATACTAGATAAATAACTTAAGAGGAAACTTTCCATATGACTTCGCCCATGGTGAATTTCTCCTTTCCTAAATTCCCCTGATACACAGAAGGATCCAGCCTGTCAAAAAAAAAAAAAAAAGAAAAGAAAAAAAATAAAAGAGGATCTCACCTAGACCTGGAACAATGAAGTCTGTATTGTACATTTCTACTTTTTTCCTGTCAAATTGCAGTATATTTAGCTAGTCAGCTGCTATGTGACTCAAGTTAGAAAATATGACAAGTTTGGGCTTAATCCTTCTAGGCCTTATCTCACAGGGGTCTTGTAAAGATTAACTGATACTTGTGGAATATTCTTAAACTATAGTAGCAATATAATTGGAAACTCAAAGAATATATAAACAAACCTTGGTTCAGTACAATACTTGGGTATAGAGAACAGTAGATAAGACCTGAAAACACTGTTGAAATTACAAGGTTACAAGAGAATACAAACCACACACGGTTTCAGTGAACCCCAGCCACTCTTTGTGCTAAAGTCAGTCAGAAAAAATAGCATGTGTTGAGATAATTCATAAAAACTCTTAATGGGCACACGAAAGAGCAAACAACAGTTGCACGTGAGACTTCAATGGGCATTTCTTACCGTGCAAGTAGGGGATCTGCCAGCTTTAGCTTTTGGTAGTATAAAACTGTGTGTGGGTGTTATTGTAGAAAATGTATGGATTTTGCTCCAAGCAGTGTGGAATACCTCAAGGTGACCTGAATCTGTTGGCACACAGAAGAGACTCCCATGCAGTGTTGTTCCACAACACCAGGATCTACAGCCCTCAGGCACTACAAACCTGTACCTGTGCTTTATCCCAGCCCAGAAGGAGCCCCTCATACTGTGGTCTTGTGAGCCATTGATGCACAATACATTTTAAGCAAAATTTTCTCCCTTTGTGGAAGAATCATCACTCCAGATCTGAACGACTTTTCCATAGCTACCCAGAGCAGTGCAGAACAACTTCAGGAAAGAACAAGGAAAGGTGAGAAGATGGCACTTAAGAAGGACTGGTGTGATCTGAAGAGGGTTTAGGAAGTCCTTTTCACAAAATAACTGGAATTTATTTTCCCTTACTAGACTTCCTTGTCCTATACTTTTCATTCACCATGAGCCAAAATAGACCAGAATACTAACCCTCAAATTATTGGCAATTTGTTCAGCTCTCTAGAAAATGCCTCCAATAAACACAGACCTTGCGAGTCAGTGTAGCATTAAATCAAATCTTAAAAGATGAAAAATGCTTCTTTCACTGTTTTATCTGAAGCCAAAAAGGATATTGCTTTACATTTTTTCGAAATAGAAGTGCATAGCTTTACTGCTGCCTTCCAGCATCGAGAGATATTCCCCCTGGTAAGAGCTCATTAATTTGAGAGTAGGCTTGATTAGACTAGAACTGAACAGGACCGAAACATTTAATTTCATTCTTTCACGTTAATCTCTTGGCAGAGCAAACCCCATCACCCCCACTCAAAACACAAACAAAAATAAGAGCTCCCCCTCCTTCAAAATCTGTATGGACCACAAAATAGCCTGAAGGGCTCTTTTGTTGTTACCATAAAATGCAGTACACAAGTGAATAAAATAGCTGTTGGTAGCTCATGTCAATGGGATACTAGTAATCCTATATAATTGCCAACTTGTGGGGTGGTTGGTGAAAGAAACCTTAAAGCCGTTTTATTTTATCTTAGTAATGATGAGGGAGTTACCCAAAACATATGAATGCACCTCTCCTCCTTTAGACCATCAAGGGTTCAACAATGAATTCCTTTCTTTGAGAAAGCTGGGCTTTAGTCTGCCATGAAACTCAATCCATGGCCTTCTCATTAATTTTGCTAAATAGATTAGCCAATTGGAGTTGCTGCTTCAGAGGGAAGCAACCTCAAAAACGAGTTTTTCCCCATTCTCAAGGTGAGATGTTTTGCTCACAGGACATCCTTTCAAGTGCACTGGAGTACTTTTAGACTGGATTAGCTGAGGCAAATGGATTAGTCTTTGTAGGTATTAGAACCAAGGGCCTTTAAGAAAGGAAAACAAGGTGCCTAGTTTCACCAGTATGCCACTAAAAGCTACTTAGTGCAAACATCCGTAAAACTGTCAAGAATGAGGGCTTGTAAAAGCAACTGTAAGCACATCCTCAAGCTAATTGTAAGACACACATTTACACAGAAATATGTAAACTGCAAACACAGGTTGAATAGGGATCGTGGCATACATATCTGATCTTAGTGAGCATAAAGAATTTTCACTGGTGTTTTGAAGGACACTTGAGACACTGCAGCATCTGCTATTTCTTTTTTCCCCTGCAAGTAATTTGATTAAGGCATTAAGCCTCTCACAAAGGTAACCCCGAATGACACTCCTTGGTACTGACTTTCTGAGGGTCCAGTCCAGAAAAGTACTAAGTTTTACAGAATGGAGGACTCCACACATCAGTGGCAATGCGCAGCCATTCAGGGTTGGGTCCGAGACATTTTTCTTGCATTCAGTTCTTGCTCAAGTGCAAAACAGTAAAACAGCAAAACAGCGGGAGGAGAATGCTTGTGTGAAGCTCAGAAAGTGACTGAAGAAGGTAGGAATTCAAAATACTTCTTTCTCCTAAATGGTGGCCTCCCTTATCCCAACAAGCATTGACTTGACTTAGCATTAATGAAGGACAGGTTCCTGTTCCTGCAGAAAAGTTACCCCCCCCCCCCCCAACACAAGCCCCATAATTTAGATGGATAGGCAAGACATACCACAAATAATAAAACACCATAAATAGAGTTAAAATACAGTAGTTATTTGACCTGCTGCTCAAACATCCAAAGGTTATTAATCTCTGTAGAGGGTTCAAACACTGAAGAGGAAACCTTGACATGCTAATAGGTCATTTGAATCATATCCAGTGTTCATATTATGTAGCTCTCCAAATAACTGCTCCTCATATGGACAGTGTCTCCTGTCCTTGCTTATAAAGGAGGTAGTCACCTGTGTTTTTTCCAGGAAAGACACTTTTCATATGACGAATGTCTTACTATGTCATGTCCAAAAAGGGGTTTTGAAACCATTCCATTCCTCACTAGAAATTTTAGGAATTACTACTTTGCAAGGAACTTGGAGTGCAACTGTTTTCCCTTTTCTTTTAGTTGCACAGATCAAGGACAGTCTTGATTTAATTTCTGTCCTCATGTAAAGGAAGGGAGTTATTGAGTCTTCTCTAGTTTGCAAGGAACTTTCCTCTTTTCTACTTTGTCAGTTGAAACATGCTTTTCCTGTGATGCTGGTAATCCTTCTACTGATTTTATAAAGCAAAGAACATGGTGAAAGCCTGTCTCATTGCCCAATACCATGGGTAGTAGCCTTTCTTCTGAAAGAGTATGGTAATATCTTACTTAAATGACAGTATTGAAGTTGAGGAATGGAAGAAAAGAAACCCTTGTGAAGGGTGGCTAATCCTCAGTCTTACTGAGTGGGTTGAATAGGGACCAAATATCTAAAGGAATGACAGTGAGTGATAAATACTAGAAATGCATTTATTAAATATAAAAATGCTTGAGAATTATTGTTTATCTGTAAATACTCTACATACAAATTAATAAACAAACTTCCATTTTATGTTGGGGTAGTAACACCTCATTAAGTATCCTTTAAAAATCTGCCTCTTCCGCCAACTAGGAGGGAGCACACAGAAATGACATGTATATTTGAGAATGTGTTCAAAATATCATTGTCCTTATCTATTTCATGAGTTGTGTAGAAATGCCTATAAAATCCACCCAGAGATAAGGATCTACTGTTCAGTAGCACCTTCCATTCAAGGTCTCACAACTTATTACAATAATTTGCAGAATCTTACAACTCTCTGAAGAAAGGAGTACGTTTCTCTGATCTAGATATGTCCTTTTGGTGACTACACTGGGAACACTACACTTATCCTAGGGATGATGCTGACCTTTTGTCTGCTTTCAGAGCTGAACCTGCAGCAATCAGTGTGCACAAGGGAAGCTGTAAGTACCTAGACCCCTGCCAGAAATACTGAGATAATCTCCAGGGCTTTTATTCATGCAGATATAAAATGTTGATCTAAATTCTAGATGTTGTTTTCAGAAACACAGAGCACCTGCACATCCCACTGTGAAGAGTGGGCACCTTGGGTGCGTACGTCTGAAAATCCAGGCCCTTGGGAGGCAATGTTCCCTGATGTAACCTGCAGGCAACACTGCCATTCAGCACACAACAGCTGAAACAGAGAAATTAGAAAAGGCTTTTGCTATCCTATGGCTTTGTACGTGACCATGCTGCAGAAAGCGGAGTTGCTGTCTCCCAAGTATGTTTACAACCCTGCTCTCTAGGTGTTAGAAAGATCAGTTAGCTGGAGAGTATCTTCATAAAAACAGACTTGCTTTTATGCAGAGCTCTAAGCCACCAGAGCTCCTGAACATCCAACAAAGGTACCTTATTTACATGCCTTGTCTAACATGGATGCTATTTGTTTGTGTAGTGTAAAGGACAGCTTCCCACTAATGCCACATCACCGTGTATGTTTATTCTGATTGCTGACCTCAGTGAAAGAGAAACAGACTTTTGGTAATACTGTGAAAACAGTCACGAAGCTGTTTTCCAGTGTAAGAAATTTGTCTAAAATGTACCAGCTACATTGCAGGTCAAGGAAAGCAGAAGTGCCACATGCAAGCTGATGAGGAATATAAATACACTGCATCAGATCTGCTAACAGATCAGATCAGACCAGCAAGCAGGGACAAGCGATAGTAAAGTAACGTGAATGAAGGTAATGAAAACAGACTGGAAGCAGATTTAGGATGAACATAATTAGAGTTAATGTTAGCACTGAAAGCAGAGATTTGGGGGTTGGTGGTGCCTGGGGCTAGTTGACGTTTATCAGCATAGCTTGACTGTCTCTCTAAGTGGGGTTTTGTACCCGGGAAGGGATTCTGACATTTTGTTCACAATTGGACCACCTGCTCATGTCTCATCAGCTAAAAAGAGCTTAAAGGCTTCTTAGCACACGGGAGGTATGGATCAGGCATGCAAAAATATTTAAGTCTTGGATGCAGCATCTCTTAGCCATAGCCACAGGAATAGATGATTCTTATTTATGCCTTTATTCAGCATAATCAAGGCATAAATATCTAAATAAAGTCCATTTCTAGCTAGAAGTATATGAAGGGTTGCTTTGTATGTCTGCAGCTGAAAACATGCTGAAGTGCTGGGATGTATCAAGCTCTCCTGAGTTCTCATCTTTCCATGCTTCTCACTTAGCCCCAGCCCCAGTGATATTCTGGTGATCATCATAGACCAAGGGCCCCACCACGTGTCTGGTCTGATGTGTCCAGCGCAGGTTTAGATGGTGTGTCACAACCCCACTTTGCAGTGTAACCTTGACCATTAAAAGTCTGAATATACTGGGCTCGCATGCACATTTGCTTTGTTGTCAGATCTAAACATCCTACTCTCTCTCTGATTACTCCTGACCCGACATGGCGGGCAAATACTTCTGGGACAATGAGGACATGTGCCTCATCAAAAACCCCCTTGAAACAGGTTGTCCTCTGTGACACCTGTGACACAGTTTGGGGCAGGATGGAAACTACTTGCTCTCAGGACCAGACTGGTTCATTTCGCTTTTTTCAGCCTTCAAGGTACTTCTTACTTCTTCTACTTGAAGCTGCTGGCATAGTCTCGATAATGAGAAACCAAGCATTATTTTTTAAACCAGTCACTGGAAAACTGGTCTGGGGTAAAAATTCTAGCCTTTGCGCATTTAACAAATTCACTAGAGCTAAAATGGAGAGATTTGAATATTTATTTCTGTCAAGGGTTGAACAAAAACTTCCAGTTGAACCCCCTGAGTCCCTCTCCTCCTCCTTTTCTCTCCTTTCTCCCCCCTTACACCCTTTGCCAAAGTTCAGCTCAAGTTGATGAAGAATGTATAGTTTTTGAATGGTAAATGCCTGGCAGGCCTAGGAACTATCTACAAGACAGGTGTGTGACTCAGGCAGCTTCCAACTCCCTGCTTGGGACTGATAATGCTTTTGTAAAAAAGCAGCTTCAATCCTGTCCTGGAAGAAACATTCCTGCCCCTGGGGGACAAGTGATTCATTCAGTCAATGAGGTCAGTTCTGCTGCAGTTCTGCAGAAGAGAAGCTTCCAGCTGTATTGAACTTAACTCATAGTCACAAGCGATTATGGAATTTGTGCTTTCTGTCATTTTGCAAAATGGTAGAAATCATGACCTCGGACTGAGCTCAAGTCTAAAATTCAGTGTTACAAGGATGAATCATTAATGCAACCTGAGTGGGAGAGATTAATTCTTGGTGTACGAAAGCAAACAAACCTGCAAGGGAAAGGATCTCCCCAAAACTGAAAGATAAAGAGAGAAAGGAGGAGAAGGTGAAGAAAGGCTTGAATCAATCTGCAAAGTTTGTGATTGCTGTTTCCCAGTGGGGGTCTCCTCACTGAGAGGGTTCCTAGCAGAAGGGGAGGCTCAGGTACAAAGGGGAGTGAGTGGGGAGAGAGGAGACCCTAAAACAAGAGCAGCTTCTGAAAAGCTTTACAGGGTGTGTGATGAAAACACGACTGCTGGTGGGGAAGAGAGTGTGTCTCCAAGCATAGGGTATGTGTCACTGCAGCAGATGCATCAGAAGGGAAGAATGTGTAAAAAGAAATGTTATAAATCTCTGGACCACGGCCCCCAAGATGCTGCTGGTGGATGTTTGGCGCTGTTAGGAGTTTGTTCACATTCTTCCTCCAAAGACTTCCCAGGAAGCATTTTTGCCTCATCCACTCACAACCTGCCAGCCCTATTGCAGGGAGTCTGGAGGACTGTCCCCATAGCAGATACCCTCCCTGGCTTGGCCCTATGAGCAACTCACTGCTTTCTGTGGCTCAATGTCTTCTCGTTGCAGACAGAAAACTCATCAGGGCTAGGTCGTTTCTAAAGAGGTCTTCTGGGAATAGGCGAGGAGAGATTAAGGATTGACTCTAGAATGTCTTTATTGTTATTTTTCCTTCTACCTGAACCAAGCCAGTAATTTCAGAGTTTACGATGTGTTTGGGCACCTTCAGTCACTGTGGATTCATCTGACTCATAAAGATGGTTCAACCCAAAAAGAAGTTTTGCTCCTTGGGAACACAAACTTCAGATACTTTCGTGCAGACAAGAGAAAGGGACATTTCATTTCCAAATAGACAGAAGTGGAAGCCTCATCACAATTTTCATTTTTGTATTGTCTTTAACATACCAGCAACCACACAGAAAGGCACACTGGATAAGGCTCTTAAAGCAATGGAAGCACTGGGAAAAGCTTCAACCACCTTAAATAACATGTTTTAGAAACTCTTGAGATCACTCAGTTTCTAGAATATTTTTCTCAGAAACTGTCAGCTCCCCTTAAAAATCATGGACTTCATTAATAGCTGTGAATTCTTCGTGAAAGAGCGGAAGTTAAATATCCACAGATTTGTTCTTCATTCATGTCTTATTGGGTCATAGAAGACCCCAATTATTGGGGTCACAAATGATCCAAATTTGTCTTCTAACAATGCTATCCTCTTGCAGTTGAAAATATGAACTATTTACAGGTTGCAGATCTTTCTTCTGGACTAAAACAGTTGTATAACTAAGAATTAAAAATAATCTTAGAATTTTTAAAGGGAGTATTATGTCCTTTAACAGAGAGGTCAATGGGGTTAGAGCATCAGTCACAAAACATCTGAGTCTCCTCTGACTTTGTTATCAGCTTTCCTCATCATCCTGAATTATCTCTAACCCAATGGCATCGCAGGGGAGATGACCATTTTTGTTGCTTTTTGTCATTTGAACAAAATATCTTATTTTAAGAGGAGTTAGAATATTTTGAGGAGTGGTAGCCTTGCTAGATAAATTATTTATTGCTAGGCTGCCCAAAAGCTGTGTGAGACTGACAAGATGCCTAGGAGGAAATTGTATGCAGCTCTGATCTTAAGAGCTTGGTGCTGAGAGGACTACACTAATCCCAAAGCTAGGTAAACATGGTTCTGCTTTCTAAATTAGGTCAAATAATCCAAATGAACAAAGACAGTGAAGGAATATCAAATCATAAAATTACTTTAAATTAATGAAATTATAAAGAAAAAAAATCAGCTTTGACAAACTGGAATTTAAGGAGATGCTTGTCCCTTCAATTCCACTTCAGTCACGGAAAGTTTCCCCATCACTGTCTAATCTGACTTCCTGAATTGATTGTAACTACCCAAATATTTTCTCATAACAGAGATTTCATTGAAGACTTTGGTCAAAGTACCTGATGAGCTTAGATACTCTTGCTTAGTGAACCTACAGGGAGCAAATTAGAACTTTTTTGTGATTAGTCTTTGAAAAGACAAGTTTTGATGTGATTTATGTATAAGGCATTTTTTCTCTTTGGTGCCTTTGGAAGATCTTACAAATGCTTCACCCTCTTGTGCACACCCAACACCCATTACTGACTGCCCTCCTCCCTTTGCACCCTCGAGTAAGGAACACTTAAGATGTCTCTTGCAGCTTCTTGTATAAGACCAAATGTGTCAATGGGAAAACAACTGGGCAAAAAAGAGTACAAAATTTCCGGATTCATGTCAAAACTGTGGGATGCCACAAAATATGGGGGCTTCCTGGCTGAGGAAACTGACCAGGCTGGTTTAGGTCAGAGGAATCTTCACCTTCCACTTCTTCGGTAAACCCACGGCTCTTATGTGAAAAGCCGTAAGGCCTCCTTGTCCTTTTGACCCCACTGTTATAGCTGTGAGCCTTGCGTGCTTTATCTTGTTGAGTCACGAGGAGTGTCAATGTCTTTGTGTGTTATGTCCCCTAGCCAGATGTAGGGTGGCAGTTGCACAGTGACTACTGGGTCATCCTATGCTCCTCTATTGTCTCCTAGGGTCAGAGATCGATAACTATTGATATTTTGGAGTGTAATTGATATGGTCAAATCCAAGCCAAATGGCACTGAAATTAACAGCACTCTGGAAAATTCCTGTCTGAATTTGCTGTTTCATCATGATGTGAGTCATTGCAAGTAACATGTTTTGCAGAACCTTCAAAAGAATGGAAATGGAAAAGAAAAACAGGAACTGGTTTTAGGGAAGTTTCTTTTGCCCACATTTCCGGGGTAGACAACCACAAGACTCTGTATGACATCAATTTCGGGTGCAGGCCCTCTACAGGTGTCTAAAAACAAGTAGTTGCCTAATAAAATGCAACCTTTCAGACAAGCTTCTCATGCATTCCTTCAGATTTCTGTAAATATTCCTGAACCGCAAAAAAAATTCCTTAAATCATCCACACCCTTCAGGTCTGGGAATTAGCACGTACACATTATCAAAATAAAGGTTTATGAAGACTGTTGGGAATGAAGTTTTGTGTTTCTAATAGACCTATAAATGTCGGAATTCAGAGCACAAATTCACCTAAACCAAAAATAAGGTAGATGGGTTTTACTCTGTTCTTCCTGCTGGTTAGTTGTCTATTGATGTGCAAACCAATTTCCAGTACAGGCCACACTTCATTTTACCCTCCATGTGGCTTCCTGCAGACTCTTGCATGGCTTCAGAGGGGGACCAGTGGTTGTTCAGTGCACAACAGGATGAATCTTTGGTGAATCTGGATCTTGGTGATGTCAATGTGGCTACCCAAGAGTGGGTAGAGCAGTGGCCAATGTCCTTTTCAAGCTTTAGAATACATTTTAGACCTTGTGATTTCTGCTTCCCTCTACTAAATTTTGAACAGTTGATGGGATTAAGCAAGTTTCAAGGCAAAAGTCCCTACATGTTTACCCTTTTTATTTTCCATGACTCACATCATTTGTACCAGGCCTCACACAACTGAACCATGATCAGCCCTGGCAATGTTTCCTAGGCTGTGTTATCAGCATAGGGCAGGAGAGTTTAGTGAGGTCAGAGAGCAACACGTAGCACACCACACTTCACAGCTACCTCTGGTCAATGTCAACGTCAGCGTATCTGCAAGGGAGCTTGGCATTCAGCCATGACTGCTAGTCAGCAGCTCTGGCCCACTGGAGTTCTGGCTAAAAAGCTGCTGCTACTGCCCCACAGGTGTCCTGGGGTCAGATGATAGCAAAACCAGGCTCCAAGAATGACCTGCTTTTCAGGAGCATCACCCATCAATCTGATCACCAAAGCCTGTAGGAAGCCAGAGAAGATGTTAACACTTGAGAATTTCCACTTTCCTTTAAATTTCTCACCTGCTTTGTGACAAATACATTGAAGGTGAAACTGTCACACTCCTATTGGTTCTCCCACACCCTCCTGTGTCCTCGAAGTGCCTAGTTTTTTTCCTCCAGTAACTCTATCAGTCCAGCTCCTGGGGACAATGCATAGCGACCTCTGAACATTGGAAATAGTGGTTGGTGTCTGAGCTCAAAAGCAACATTTCACAGATGTGTCACACAGATTTTGCATTCTATGCAAGCTGAAAATTCAAGAAATGAAATACACAGAGAAATGAAATTGCTTTGGAAAGCAAGGACCTTTTTGATTTAAGTCCACCAACATACTAATTGCTTTCAGTCTCTCTCAAGAATCCAGCCCAAGGTAGCCAAAGATTTTTGACTCAAACGTGGAGAAGGTATAGATCTTTGTCTAGAAGGTCTGCTAAATTGTTTCACTCAGGTATAAAATAAAGAACAGTTCAACAGATTCAAGAATAATTCTGGATAAGCATGTCTATGATACAGATGCAGATATTTCAATGAAAACCCAATAGTTGCCCAGGTGCATACCAGGAAAGCAACGTTACACAAAGATGGGATAAGGAGTCTACTCAGGATTAGAGATGGTTCAGTGAGGCAGAGAAGGAGCTGTCTGTCTCTTTTCCTCTTTTACATCTCAATATATTTTTTTTTTTTTTTTAATGGAAGAAAGACTTGAACATTAACCTGTGGCCCCGCAAGGAAAGACTTTAACATTCACTGAATTTCCTGAAGATTTTTTGCTTCTTCAAAATCCACTAATTCAGGACCCTCTGAGTGATTCCTCTATCCCATAACATTGTCCTGAGATTGAGCTCAACCACTAAGTCAGAAAAATAAACAAACACATTGCCAAATGACTCTGAGTGGGTCACATTGAAAGGAAGGAACTGAAGAGATAAATGGTGCACACATCTCAAGCAACAAATGGAGCTCTGAGAGACCAGTAAGCAGTTTACTTTGATTTGCTCACCCACTTAAGAGAAGACAGATGTCTTGAGGCTTCACTGGAGAAGGGAAGGCAGCCTGCAAGCAAAAGGGTGGGAGGGAGGCAAGGCAGTGGTACTTCCTTTGCCTTCCAGATAAAACAGAAATAGATGTCTGCACTGCTGAAGGAGGCAACAGAGAAGCTGCTATTCTTTGGCATCAACTGTTTGCTTTTTCCAAAGCCACTGGAGCGAGGTAGGGTCTTGGCACCAATTCAACGCTGTGGTCAGTGGAAGGAGACTTGCCTGTGATGACTGTCCTCATTTGTTACCCACTCCCAGAGATCACGCATGGAGCAAAGTGCAGCAACAAACTCACAAGACACCAAGAAATATGTCTGTGTAGGCTGGTTGTGACAGATAATGATGCCCAGTACCTAGTCTCAGACTAAACCCTATGTGAACGGGGAAATGTGTCCTTTCGGGGATTGTGGAACAAACCCCAGCCTTGATGCAGTCAGCTGAAGTGGTGCCACTGGTTCCTACTGGGGCATGGTGAGAGCTGAGAAGACTCTGCATCATCAGTTTAGCAAGCCAGGGTGAGAGATCGCCTGGTCTGCTAGACTATTTTGGGTGTATAGGGACTTGCAGTCCATGCTGTACAACAGCGAGGACTGAGGGACCTCGTTAGATATGAAGGGGAAGTTTCTTCTTGGCAATAAAATGCATTTGGTTCCTTTCAAAGTGAATACCTAATGCAAATGTCTTCCTCAGAACAACCTTACAGCTGAAGATGAGTATAATTTAGGAGCTCTTCAGATGATGACAGCTTTCCCAGCTATGATGTCTCAGCCACAGAGCAGAGAGGCATCAGTGCCCAATAATTTCTCTAAAACAGGGCCCAACAGTGACTTCAAAATAGGCCCACTCCCACTGGTTTCTGCTATGTTCTCCTGGGCTGCAGGAGAGCAGGATCTGACCTTCAGCTTTTCAGCCTCCCAGGCACCCCTCTTCAGCTTTATGCTCCCTGATCCACACCAGTGCCTGCGAGCACAGCCCCATGATCCTACGGAAAACTTATAAATGAAACACATTGCAAAAAACAAAGTGAATTTTTCCCTAAAGTCCGGGAAGATTATCAACCCCAGAATTCCTCTCCCTTCTCCCCCTCACTGCTCCCTCCTGCCACACACGCTCCTGCCCTCTCCAGCCCGTGTGCAAGGAAACTGGTGACTTGGAAAAAAAAAAGACGACTGAGTCATGAGGTCATACCATTATCACATTTCTATTCCAGTGCTTTCTCTCGCTGCCTACAATTATCACTCTTTTATTCTTGTACTTGGCTTCTTAGACTTTGATCTAGTCCTTTGCTTCATATCCTTTGATGCATTTTAGCTTACATTGTCTGTAACCTGACCCCTTGCCATCTAATTCCACCAACTTCTCACAACCCATATCAACCACTCTCTCCTCCCTTTCATCTTTCTTTTGTATAAATGTATACAGAGCTGTAACAAAGAAACTACAGTGTAGTTGTAGCGCTTCCAAGATCCTTAGAAGTGCTGGATAAAATCTCTATGCATCTATTTTGCCCCTCACTAGGTCATTTTAAAACATCTTTGTTTATTCCTTTTTTCCCTTAGACAAAATAAAAATGCTAAGAAAAAAAAAGCCAAATACAGCTTTTTTTCCTGATTTTGTTATGAAATCCTTTAAAAATTATTTTTGTTGTAAACCTATCTTCAAGTTCATTCCAATGGCATTAAAAATGGACAGACACGGTACATTTTCATCATTAAATACTGGCAGGCTTTGATCATGTTTACATTCATTGATGGAAAGGAAGGAAAGGCCAGTGCTTACATTGCAAATACCAATTAGTGCAGAACTACAGTGTGTGCATGTGTATTTATGAATATATATTTAGAGGAAAGAAAATAATCTGGTTTCTGCAAAGTAGGAAATGTGGGCAAAAATATATGGCACTATTTTGCAATGTCCAAGTAATGCAGAAACAGACTTGCAACTCTCAAAGGTGATTCAGGAGCTTAAAGTCTTTCTAAATCAATGGATTATAGGACTTGACCATGTCTGAATATTTGGGAATATTCTTAACTGCATGTTCAGGTACCTAAATTTCTTTGGCAGTCGAGTCCTGAATTCCTTTAGAAATTGGATTTTGAATTCAGAGTCAGTGAGGCAATTCTATACACTTTTGTCCTATACTTCTGGGTGTATATTAGCAGTGAGTTGGAACTGAAGGAACAAAGAGAGAAAAGAGATTTTTTTTTTTAGATGCCTCTGCGTATTCAGAAATATATTTACAATAATAATTCTCTGTCTGATAATAATAGACTTGTGAGGGCAGAAAGAGGTAGCTGAGCGCAGTTTTGCATGGTGGCTGTGACTTCTAACTCAGGAGAGCTGCTTGCTTTATTTTTAGCTGCTCGGAAGTGGTGATGAAGACAGAGTGCACTGAGCTTGAATAGTCCTGGTGCCTCCCAGGCAGGTCAGACAGGTCCCATATATTTAGGGAAGAAAGTACTTGCATGTTCCTTGGCCACCCAAGGATCAAGATGTGATCCTGCTGAGGGCTAATACCCTGTGAGCTTCAGTCTCTGCTAAAGAATGATTCTGCTCTCACCCTAAACCCAGTCCAGCATGGAAATATGGTGGAAATCATGTTTTGCACAGATGCTACTACTCCACCAATTTGACCCACAATTTTCAGGCAGGACATTGGGAAGGAACAAGATCATCTGCTCATTTTCTCCTGCCCTCCTTCCCCAGCGATGTTGGGCTGTGACTGCCTTGGCAAAGCTGCAAATATAAAATGTACTGTGTTGTGTTATGTACACGGTCTCTCCATTCAGAGAGTCAGTCCAGACTCAGAACCTGGTTTTTAGTCCTTTTTCCTCCTGCAAGTTCTTTTTTGTCTGAAATGTTGCAAACGTGAATAATATTTCTACAGATAACTTTGGGAATTTCCTAGCTAATAAATTCCTCCACTGCCAGCAGTTCCCAAGGATGTCAAGCAAGCAGTGTTGCAGGTGCTGGGTGGAAAAAAATAGCAAAAATAATAAAAAGAAATGTAAAGAAAATCTAGACTTTTTACTTTGTCCTGCAGTAGCTAGGTGGTTAAACACCTTTTCTTGTTGGTTGATTTCAATCTCTAAAATCATGTTTTCCAGAACAGTGGGCCAAATGGTTCCTGGGTAGTTTGAACACCTGTGAACGTGGCATGCTGAGCCTCCAAATAACGCAGACACTGCAGTTTGCTCTGCACCTCTGTGATTCATATACTTTCATAGCTGGCAAAAACCTCTGATAGGAACAGTATTTTGCAGCTGGAAAATAGGTCACCTTCAGAGCTATATATTTATATACACATGCGTGTGTCTGTGTGTGTGTGGATATGCTCTGAAGTTGAACAAATAAGCAGAATAGTTACATTCAAGGGAGAATTCCGATTTTGCCCTTCATGAAAATTCCTGAAGGGATGGTAAGATTGAGCTGGACACCCAGGGTTTCAAATAAGACAGGAGACTTCAGAGGAAACACAGATAAACTGCTTTCTTGGATTAGAGCTGTTGAAGAAAGAGGAGTCTATCTATAGATTAGGGTACAGTTTCTGTTTGGTTGAGCTTCGGGGGTTTCGCCAAGTGTGTGTTCATGGTTGCATGTGTGCGTGCATGTACTCAAACAGAAAACACGTCCTTGTGACGAACTGCAAAAATTCTGCCTCTGAATAATCAATTATTTTATTTAGAAGTTTCTGTGTACAGTGGTGAGCCAGCAAGTTTATTTATACTGAAGAAGTTTCTCATCCATAATTGATGCCTAAATCAGCTCTGGTCTTTCCATGGTCTGCAACTCCTCTGATGTGGTCGTGTGTGTGTGAAGCAGATTTGAGTTTGGCATGAATGGTTTGCTTACAATCAATTATGCATGTGGTAGACACAAAGGCACCGTTTAGGGCACAGGGGCAAGTTTCTCCTTCGGATTCTATGTTTCCAGGGGCAAACACTTTATATCAGAGGACTCAGTCACAGAGTTCCCATCTCCCCATGCCTTCTCTTATAGCACTTCATTCTCTGTCTACTCAGGAGCTGCTGCTAATTTGGTGGTCATAAAGTCCAGGAAAAGCCCTTTGGCTTATAGTTTGAGAGTTGAGGGAGGTATTTGGTTTGCAGCTACTGCCCATGATGAGAATACACACTTTTCTTCACGAATGTATTGTTTAGTATTGTTTATTATTTACTCTGTTTCAGAGCACCACTGCCATTTCAAAAGGAACATCATTCATGTAATGATTCACTGTCAAGTCTGTCTATAGTTAAGTAAACCAGAACATAACCTTAGCTTTGCTTTTGAAATATATATGAGGCTAGAACTATATGGTGCATCTATGCATAAACAGTGTAATGAACTAAATTTTTTCTGGAAATCATCAAGAATTTTACATTTCACTTCAAAATAGCAAGAAGACCCTAGCTCCACCTAGCATGAACACCACCAGCATTTGCTCAAACTTACGTTTTAGTATGGCTACTAAAACAACTTACAATTGGTTAAGGGAGTAGGAACCAAAAAAATGGGACCTCCTGCTTGAGCAAATCCATCCACAGCTGTTCGGTCCAACTCCTGAGACCTGTGCTGACTTATACCTCAACGGTCATAGTCAAAGTCTTTCCTCTGCATAATTGAAGGACATACGGAAAACAGCTACATTTGTTTGGTATATCTTCAATCCAGGTCTGGTTTTTTGTTTGTGCATCTATCCCTTCTTTTACCTCTACAGGGAATAGTCTTGCAAGGTAAAGAGAATCAAACCAGACAGAAGCAATTCTCTGTTTTCTAAATCCCATGGTGTTTTTTTAAGCTCAAGCTCCTTTTCTGCTCTGTCTTGGAAGGAAACTCTTATTCTGCATGTTAGTCCTCATGGACCCGGAGGTCAAGCAGCACGCTGAGCTCCACAAGACCACTGACTTTAAGCGGCTGTTGGTCACTTTCTTTTCCTGGTTTTAGAGAGGATTGAACTGAGCTGTGACTGTTTCATATAACTGTAGCTGAAAGGACATCTATACGGCAATAAAAACTTAACTGCCCCAGCCATTAAATCAAGGAGTATCAGATCCTTTGATGGAAATATGAGTGTCTCTAAACTGGAGGTAATCGAGGACTGAATTTGACACACATGGTACTGACATCTCGTAAAATGTCATGAACGCTTGACCTGAGATTTTCGAGACACAGCTGGTTGTCCAGGGTGGGATTTATGTGGTGGTGGGAGGTTGGGGAGGTGATGGCTAATGTATCTTAAGAACTTGGTGAACCACTTATAATGCTCAGGGAGAAAAAAAGGGAAAAAAAAACCACAACGCAGTTACTCATTTAGATGAGTTGGGATAGCATATTGCAGTGTTTCTTACTGTCTGAGCCATGCCATATGAAATCTACCTTGAGTCTTTATGGGGCAGTTAGTTAGTTCAAATATCCTTTTAAAATAAGGGTGGAAGTTTTTTGCATTTGAAATAACCTATTAATACTTAACAGAACTATGAATGCAGCAGATTTCAAATGGCATATAGACTTCTAGGCTGAGATTTTTTTTTCCCGTTTTAGCAGATCTAGATGCCAAATTCCAATTCCAGTTATTGGTAACTTTTTATCCAAATCACTTTAACAGCTTTGAACTTCTCAGCTATAATATAGTAGATTAATATGACCATGAATTAACTGTGAGGAACATGGAATAAGAAGAGCACAGCATCTGTCTTTCTACTATCCTTACCTCACTCGATCACCCAAAAAGTTGAGGCTTAGCAAATGGGTGTGAGTTTTGTTTGCATTTGAAAGCCTCTCTGGGAGGATTTCTCCCCACTAAGACCTGCATTTTCTGCTCAGTGCTTGGTCTGAGTGGCCTGAGTGGACACTAAGGGATTTTGCAGGGGAAAAAAGGGGGTTTGGTAATTTTTTTCAGCAAAACTGGAAGCAAACCAACTTTCCACATTGCTCGGAACAAGGGTCGAGGCAAGTTCCTCTGGCAGGACAGTCAAATGAGCTCAATAGTAATGTGGGATGATCCCGCTTCATCCCATTGAACCTCCCCATCTTTGAAGAGTCACATGTGTTTACGCTTCACAAGGCCAAATGTCTCGTTCTTTCCCTGGAAATGTGTGTATTTCAGTATGGTATCAGTTCCATTTTCAGACCATTGAGGGTTACTATATTCTTCTTTGATCTTCACAAGCAGCACCTTGTGGCACTGTAAATGCTACATTTCTCGGCTAGATGGCAGATAGCAAATGTTTCCATTCAGAGCACCTCTGCCTTCTTGTGAAAAGCAGCCTATACATGACCATTTCTATACATCTCTATTTTTAACATCTAAAAAAAGCAAACCCTTCTATTTTTAGGTACATTTCAGTTCTGTAGGCTGGCTGGTTCTAATAAAAAAATTCCTCACTCTCTAAAGAAAACCTTGCATTGAAATCACAAATCCAGGGCAACGTCCTGTACTATTAGCGGACCTATTAAGATGAAAAACTCAGCTTGTTAGCAAGCCCTCCAAACAAAAACATTAATTCCAGGCTTGAGAGGAAAAGCAGGCAAGGAAGAGGCAATAACTCCAGCGAGTTTTCTACCATGCTCCCACCCTGCCATGAAAAACAAAAAGAAAAACATCTTCATCAGTTCAGAAAAGAGATCAGGACTTCGGACATCTTTTGGATCTCTGGCTCACTTGGCTTAATTGCTAGCTGTGTCTCCGAGAGCTGTTTCTCTTTTGGAGATGATGCCATACTGCTCACTGCTGCTGGCCTCACAATCCCTGTGGACCACAGGCTTTGAGACAAATGTCCTTTACTGCCTTCTTTGGGGGATGGACAACAGGTTTCCCTGCTTGAGGGGTGCTGCTTTTAGGAGGACCTGATTGTTGTTCATAACCAGGTCATGGCAATGACAGTCATGCATTGTTATGGTCCTCCTAGTATTTTTTTCTGTCTCCAGGAGGTTAGTGCCACCTCATTCTCACTTTATGCAGGACAAGGTCTTTCTCCATGCACATTCACCATGGGCATGAGTGGGAACTGCATGCCAAACACAACTGTCTTGTTATGACAGTTCCCAAACCAGTTGAAAAAACCTCCTTCAGCCAGCTATTATTTAAGGGACATCCTGTGGAAGAGCAAATGTACAGCCTATGTGGGCTAACCACTTGAGGAACTCATGGAAGCCACTTTGGGGAAGGGTTCACCTGGGCCTCAGTGTTCTGACTTCTGCAGCCTGGAGTATTCAGGGTTCCTCAGCCTATTTGTTTAGACATCTCATGCACATATTATGGAAGGAATGACAGTCCTCTTCTCCAAATTTTTCAGAAACTGCAGTTCAGGTCTTTGCTCTACTACTGACTCCTAATGTGACTTGGGCAGGTCACTGAGACCTGGGTCTTCAGTGGTTTTGAAAGTAAACTAGACAATGCAGTGTAGAAACCTAGAGGTCATTGAAACTCCATTCTTTTTTGAGTCTTAGTTGCAAATCTGTAAATTTAAGATGCTGTTAATAACTAAGCAAGTACTGCAGGGAGAAACATCTTAAAGAATTTGTGAGCAACTCTGAAACTGGAAGTGGAGGCACTATGAATACAGAGATGAAAAGATTGTTTCTTGGTGCTCATGCTATTCCCCAAGGTACAGAGCAAAGTACATTGTGTTTCCCTGTATCAAAACTGCACCTCAGGGAAAAAAAACAACTGATTATCCTGCAAAACTCGTACAGCAGAAAGCGAGCAAAAGATCTGCTCTTCCTTTGTGTGAATGTGGCCAGATATATTCATGTTTCATCTGTAAATCAAGTGCCAAGGAAGTGCACTGGGAACAGTCAGATGGAAACCTGCTTCAGCAACCCTGCACACCTGGTCATGCAGGGTGAGAGAGAAAAAGACTACCAAACTGAGTTATGACATGCTATGGTGTCTGCATATTACAGTGATTGACAGTACAGAAATACCTGAGAGAGATACCAGACCTGTCAGGGTATCACCCGGATACACTCTAACTTCTAAGTCATTTTCAGACAATTAAGTTTTCAGAAGATAAGAAGCCCTGTGAATAACACTTTATAATGAACATGATGTATCTGGCATAATTATATCCAATTTCTTGCTATGTCTTTGCACCGTCAGCTTAATCAGTGTTTTGCTCATGCTGCCCACCAGTTTGTTCCCCTATTGGGAGTATGAATTAGAAGCATTTTATTCTTTTCAAAGGAAAGAAACCAGTGATTTTTTTTCAGTCTTTGCAGCATTGTAGCAAGGAGCAAGAAAAATGAAGTGGTCTTTTTTTCTTTGTGTGGGTGAGAATCAAGGACACATATCAAAATGTATCCCCTGTCCAAAGTGGCACTCTGCCCATTCCTATTTACACATGTTAACAGTGACTCAATGGAGCCCTTTGTTTCCAAAATGCACAGATTATTCCAATTGTGTGTGGAGCTTGGGTTTGTGTATTACTGTCCACTGGGGGCTAAGAAAACACCAAAGATGTTATCCAATACCATAACTAACAGAATGGCATGAAGAAGAATTCAAAACCTGTGAGCAAAAGCAGTTTTTTCACTCTGACCCTTGGACTGCTCTGGCTTGTGTTTCAAGCGTCTACATTTTTATCTGAAGAAGGAAACTGCTTCTGTTACCTACCAACTTGCTCATATTCAAGGTGTTACACGCAGGGTTCACAAGCACTTGATTACAGGGTGGTCTACACCATAATTTATAGCATTAATAAATCAGAGCCAAACAGTACAAAACACTGTTTTTAATAGCTGCTTCATCAAGGATCTAAAATGTTAAAAATTGTGCTGATATGAAGCTCTTTACCACAGTAACCTTTAATCTTGCTTTGAAGTAGTCAGGATGTATCCTGAAACTGATGGGTTTGTATATTTATTCTCTGGAATGAAGAGTATAATTTTGCATTCTTGCTCTGTCCATAATTCAGAGTCACCTATGCAGTCTTTCACTGGCACTGTGAGACAGAAAGTGGGCTGGGTACACCTGGGAAGGAAACTGCTCAAGGCATTAACCTGTTAACTTCTCCCAGGGCTGCAGGGCTGATGCTGAAAACATGCCTGGGGACTTGGCACTTCTGGTTGAGATGGAAGTAGACAGGGGAGACAACCTCCCTCCTTGCCCCATTTGCTTAGCCAAAGACAGAATCAGTGGCCAAGCTTAGTGCAATGATAATTTCTGCTGAAGATGAACAAGAGAGGAAAATGCTAACAGGTATGATGACCTATTTGTATGCTGGAAGATTTTCTGAATTACCTAGTTTTATACAAATCATATTAAATTTTATGTCAGGATGGGTGCTGAAATGGGAGGCGATGGTGTGTGACTGAAAACTTTTCTGTGTTGTGCTTCTGCTTTCTGTGTTTGTAACAATGCGCCTTTACAAAGGTCTGCAGGTGACGAAGCCCTGCTTTCCTTGTGTCAGGCAGAGTGCGAAGGCATGCTTACATGCACCAAAATGAAAGTTTTCAAGATTACGGACAGAGCAAGTTAATGGCCTGATGTTTGCTTAGAGGAGGATGGAACTGTTAAAAAATAATCATTCTCCAACACATACCTTTATCTGACATCCATGCAGATGCCCTCCACTGGTGAAATAGCAACCCAAATCTTTACAAACAGCTCCTTCAGGCAAAATGTTGGTTGAGAACTCTTGCTATGTCTCTGTTTCCATACTTCCAGGCCAATGGGTGTCTCCAGTGAGACTCACAAGCCTGCTGCTCCGTGAGTAAGCGATGCAACTCCTTTATGGTTTGTCACCACAATTTAATAACTGCTATGGCAAGAACAGGCATGGGTCCACATTTAACCATATAAAACTGAAAGCAGGGAGGCTGGATACGGCATATGTTTTGGTCTGTGGAAGGAGGCATGTGCTTTCTCTGCTCTTGTACCTTCCCACTAAACAATACTGCATGGTTGGGATCTGGTCTGGCTTTCTGCCAGTGCTTTGATAGACTGGAGTGATAGAGGATTCTTGATAAGCCTTTGGAAATGCATCTACCTGGAGGTAAGGGTTAGTGGAGGTGTTAACACTGATGCCGTATCTGACATCTGCAGTACAGAGAGTCCTAGTTCTTGGCACCTGTGTTTTCCCATCAAGTAACACTCATTTGTTATCATATATACACACCACAGATTTACATAGCTTGTAGGGGTGAATCATGCATAATTGTGGCTTCTAACATGACAGTTCATATATTAAGAAGTAACTTATTTGTGCTCTGCGCTGAATGAGTACAGCAGGAACATGTGGACCTCTGGTGTCAGAACCATATTCATCATTATGTGGAGATAAAACTGGAGTTCAATGGTTAAAAATGAAATCAGAAAATAAGTGCTGGTTTGATTTGCCTGTGCCATGGGAAACATTGCTTTGGTTTATGTATATATCTGTAGATATCTAGTGAAAATATGATAGCAACCAGGAATCAATCATTCTTACACAGAACATAGTGAAAAGCATTAAGTGGCAGGCTCATAAACATTTTCCCCATGTTCTGCAGTACCTTTTTGGATGACAACAGGAGATTATGGGCACAAAGAGAAGGTATTCTCCATGGACTGGGGACTACTACATGGCATAGGCTTGAGGAAGTGCAATAGGCAGCGGTGTTACATTGGGCTGGAGTGGTCACACATGACACTGTCCTTCAGAGTAGCAAAGGATGGGGACTTTGCCTGGGCGCAACAGTGTCTGGCACCTCGTGTGTCAGCATCAGTTCATTATGGGTTATCCTACTCCAAAATGTCCCAGACTTGTGGAAAATTATGTTCACAGCAAGTCCTGCACCAGTCCCACCAGGCAGCGTGGGGCTCATTTCACAAGTACTTCTAATGTTCATATCTCCCGAGGGACTGTAGCCCGTAGGATTCCTGTAAAAGGGCTATGAACCAAGAGAGTTTTTCTCTCCTATGAGCCAAGCAGAGCAGAGCAGGCTGCCAGCACTGCCTCCCGGCCAGGTCTGACACCTTGCACTCAAGCTCCCAGCTCACGAGGTCTGGATGTGAGCGCAGAGGGAGGGGTGGCACAGCCATGGCCATGTCCCCCTCTGATGAGGCGTGCAGAAAAGATGCAGCATGCAGGACGTTTGGCCAGAGTACAAGGAGAAAAAAAAAAAAAAATTAAATGTAGAGACACTTGATTCCCCCAGAACGAGCAAGGGGGGACACCTCTGCATGTTACCGTTCGCTGGGTAGGGCAGTTATGGCCACAGTGCATAACATCCCAGGGAGTGGGACCCTGGGGGTGTTGAGAGTAGGTTTGTTGGTGGATCTCCTAGGGGTTGATGGATTTAATGGGTGAAGTAAGTCTGCTTTTATTTATTTTATTTTTTTGGCAGCTGCACAAGTGGAATTTTATGCATTTTTCTGGTTGTTACTGCTTGTCTGGACTGTTTAGATGTTGAGCTACACTTGTTTCCTTCATGGTGGACCTTTTTTCAGAGCAACAGAGATACCTTCTGCAATGGTACGTTATGGTACGCTTCCACTTATAAAATGTTCTGTGCAGTTTTAGAAATAATCTCTGAAAAGGTTATTAGGGACTGTAAGCATGAGTAGTATTTGATCAGAAGCTCATCAGTAGGTTGCAGAGGGTATAGAGATAAGCTATTGTTGTACACAGTCTATTGACCTGTTAGCTCCATAACAAATAAATCTACTAAAGGTTGGAGGGGGGAACTGTGGATATCTGTACATGTGAGTGCTGCAGACCCCATTTTCCCTCTCACTTTGGTATTCTCTTCTATTCTGCTGCGGCTTTTCCTGTTTTTGTCATTCTCAAGGTGTTTAGCTATGTTTCTGCTGCTGGGTTGACACTTGTATTACACAAATTAGGTCTAAGTGGGATACCTTGCTTAGCCTTCAGCATGACCAGCTCTCACTCAGATCAGTGAACCTTTTGGTAGACAAAAACCATTCCTCTATTTTAGGCCTTAAATAAACCCTAGTGTTTGAGACCTTAACTGATGCTTTGCACTAATTTTTTTTCCTCTTAATTTCTGCAGAAATCTCTGCTACTGGCTACAGGTTTTGTACTTCAACAACCAAACTGATTTGCTCCTGTTGATAATCTGTTAAGATCCTGTTCTGATAAGAGTCAAAACATTGCTTTTGACTTCCATATAACCAACCATTCAAGGATCGAAATGTTCTGTGCAAACTGAATAAGGACATTAGAAGCTAAAAACCTTCACTAATATAAATCAGTGCAACTCTATATGTGTAAAGCTTTGCTCTAGGCACAGACCTGGCCTAGAGCAATATTTCATTTTTGTTATATCTCTCCCTATAATTCAATTCCTCTCACCTTGTAATAATCTTGCTGCTCTCTGTTGAACACCCTCCAGCTTGTCACTATCTTTCTCATCATTAGTTACCCAGAATACAGACTGGGCTGGATACTGAAGGTCTGCCAACCTCTGTCAGTTGTGGGTTGGCCTCTTGGCCAGGTGAGGCCAGATCAGAGCCACACATAAACAGCCTGGTTTTTCTCTGCCTCATGCCTTCAAGGTCTCTGCTGAAAGTAAACAGCTCTCAACAAAATCGCCTTTTCTGCTACCTCATCATCTTTCAAATTCTTATCCAGGGTGAAACATAGCTATCCGTAAATCTCTTCTTCCTATCAAGATTTCTCCCTGACCCCTTTTCTAAGATTGTGAGATAGTTTATAAATACACAAATCAGTAGATAATTTTTCTACTCCTCTTGGTAAATATCACAGTAGAGTACCTATTTATCTCCAGATTATATAGTAGTATCAGCTAGCAGTTGCAGTCTATAGTATGTAACATCTCTTCTGCTGCTTCAATGAAAGTTTAGAAGGCAGAGTCACATCTACAGAGAGTTATATGAAAAGGTAACAGCCTTTTCTGATAGTATGAATACAGTAACACCCAAAATAAAAGCTTTTCTGAAAAATTTATATTTAATAAGTCAGGACGCTTAAGAAATTGGGGGGAGATTATGACTTTGTAGTGAAATAATGGCCTGGAAGACTGTCTTTCCTCTGCTGTTATGCACCACTGAATGCTACTGATTTTCGTCTCTAGTCAGAAACGCTTGCCCTAAGTTAATTGATGTCCTCATTATGTCATACTTAACTGCAGCTTAGGAGAGGTTTTTTTGCCATTAACTTCTACACCAGTTAGTCTTATGGTATCAAGTGGCAGAAGTAACGAAGAAAGGAGCCCCAAACCAAATTGACCATCAGTGCGACCACCACATCACCATTTAAATTTGCAAAGGTCACAAGAAAATGTCCCCATCAGCCTACATATTTCTCACTCTGCACATTTCGTGAATACCACAAGCTAGAGTGATCTTCACAGAGATCTCTAGGTTGTAATTTGCAGCAAACCAATGACTGCCTACCAGTCAAAATGCAATGGTTTGGGGTTTAGTATCTAGAAATGTCAAAGAGCTGAGGTTTTCACATAAAACTTGGGAGTCCTGAAGCTGTCTAAGAGACATTGATACTCTTATGATAAAGTTTCAGATCCTCACTCTACAGCTCCTTTGCAGAGCTCTGTGTGTTGAAGTTCAAGGGCGAGACCATAACTCCCACTGCCTGGGCTGTGAGGGTTAAAGTAAAGGTGATATTTCTTTACCTGGAATGACAGATTTTGGGGTGGCGGCTGAGAGAATGGGGTCATGGCTATGGCAGAAAGTTACCAATTCTTGTTTTCAATACTAACAGACTCCTGATTCTTGTTTTTAAACCCACCCCCCACCCCCATTTCTTACAACCTCCCTTTTTATGGCAGTAGTTGAAGTGCTGCTGTGAAGTTCAGTTAGATGCACCCATCTCTCACAACATCAGAGAGGTACCCTCAGTTCTCAGGGCTCACCGGCCTGCCTTGCTGCGACAGCCACTGAGGAACTCCCTGCTCCAGAGCCACACTGACTGACCCTCTTGCTGAGTGCTCGCTTTTGCTCTTTCCTGTTTTATTCATCTCTTAATCCTAGTTAAAAGCTATTCAAAGGTTTGATCTTTGTAAGCATTTTACCTAAGGCATGATTCCATCTCAAACCTTAATCCCAATAATCTTGGAAACCAACCTGTCTGACTGACCTTCTAAAAACATCCCCTGTGTAACAAGATAACATGGACACTGCAGATCAATATCCTTATGAACACCTGATCCATACTCAGGGGAGTCAGCAGAGATCCTGGCCCAAGGCTTCCCAGCAGAAATTCCACATGGTTACTCTGGAGATAGTTAAAATTGCATTTTGAGATGTTGCATCAGGGTGCAGTCTATCACTAACATTATCTTTCAAAATTCCCAGCCTTACACATCATGATGTGTCATGTCTGGTGAAAAGCAATACTTGATTTGACTGATGTGCTGTAACTGGGGTGAACTTATTAGTCACAATGAGCCTATTAGTCATATTGCATCTGCCTCAGTGTAGGGGGGTTCCTGTGCAAGTACAAGAAGTAACTTCTGTGTATAAAGTACAGTTGAGAAAAATCTTCCTTTGACAGCAGGCCTCTTCAGGTTTGAAGTAGCTTATGGCTGATATAGGATATTTCAAAGAGTGCTCTATTTATTAAGATATTCCCAATAAACTCACCAGAATAAAAAACACAAAACAAAGCTATAAATCATTCATCAGAAACAGTAGGAAATACATATAAATCTAGTAATGTGAAATTGGCATTCTTGTGGTTTGAAATACCCCACTACAAGATGAAATGTCAGCCACAAGGGTATGGGCTGTGATTTCAGGGTATCTTTGCCCAAGAGAAAATTAGGCTGAGTTTCATGGATCAAGTATTTTGCTGTAAAGACTATGTGAAACAGATGAAGGCTGAAATCCCACCCTGGCTGGAAGACCAACTTCACTTCTGAAAACACATTTCTGTGAATCTGGGTCCACCATCAATGAATTTTTTTTTTTTTTTCAAACTTTATCCTACACCCTTCCCAACTCAGATATTAGCAGGTTGCCAGAGGAATGTATATTACAAGTCTACTGATACATACTGAGCCCAAGTTAAGATGTTCCAATGGTTAAACAGCATCTGTTAAAAGAAGAGTCTTATTTTTTCATTGGATTTGTCTGGATTTGATTTCCACCTGACAGTTTTTAACTGGCTGGAAGCTGAACCCTTATCACATACCAGTGGATCATGCTTTTCAGTGGGGAAGGGAAGCAAGGAGAGAGGGAGTAGGCGTTGTCTAGTGGTTTTTTTATTATTATTATTTAGGCAAAAACTCCCACAGCCTTGTCACTAAACAGCAAAGATCTATGTAATTGTGTAGTGCAAGGGGCTGCTGAGGCTGCTGAGCATTGACCTCTCACAAGAGCTGATGCAGCAGTGAGAGGTACCTGGTTTGTCTGAAAGGTGGCTGGCTGGAAAGCAGCGCTCACGTTGTGCATTATCCACCCTTTTCAACTGCCCCCAAAAGAAGTTATGTGGCAGTTTCCCATGATCAACACTCGCTCTGACAGGAGCTCAGCTTCTGTCCGTCTGATGTGTGGCAGACCATTAATATCAGTCCTACCAGGAAACCCCTTGTGGTTTAGTTTCAGGTTCTGCTGCCAGCTGATGGCAGTTTTTGAGCTGGCTTTGGTATCTATAAACCTTTGCAAAGAGACACCTGTGCAAGACAAAACTTCACGTGACTCTGTTGATTGCTTTCAAAATCTTTGCAGAAGACATCACTGCTCGTACACTTAGGAAATCTGAAGATTAAACTAATGTAAAATCATCTACCAGCAACACCATGCTTTTATTCCTTTTAAGGTTTATTCTCTCCAGGTGTAGATCTATGACTTAGTCATTTAGGGACTGATGTAAAGCGCATCCCAGTGATTAGAAAGATTCCTATTATCTTCCCTGGCTTTAGATGGTGTCCTCAAATTTTGATTTTGCTGTTGTACAAATAATTGGAAAAACTCTTATTGGTTTGTGTGATGCTGGATTAAGACTGTCTATTGTTCCACGGATGGAGGCACTTACATGATGCAATGTGACCTTTTCTTTTCAAAACCTGATCTTCAGCTCTGCCGACTTGGCAATTCCAAGTCAGTGAGACAAGCTCATCCTCTCCCTTTTTTATGAGGCCATCTGGGAGGATGTTGCTCTCATAAGCAGTACCTCTGTAACAGCTCCATCATTTTGAGCTGAAAATTCTCATGCCAAATATAAATGTGGGGAAACATTCCCCTCCAGCTTGTGATAAGTGGTTGAACCTGGCACAGTCGAAGGGAGGGAGAATCTGCCAGAAAAACTTTAGAGTGTCTAAAGAGGAGAGAACTTGGATTCCTCTGATCTTGGAATGACACTCTCCCGGGGAGATAGGATGTATTTCCCCCCCTGAATTGCTTTCTTATCTATTCCGGATCAGTGCCTGGATGTTGGTTGCTCCTCCTGTGTAAGAAGGTCTTTGTGTAAGTGTACTGCACCCAGCGGAGGCTCAGGGTTTCTTCCACAACTCTGCAGCCAATGACCCACTCTAGCTCCTTGCTTTGTTTAAAGAAGAAAACTCATTCCATCTTTTGATCTAGCCCCGATTAGGACTGGTGATGGAAGTCCTATTTCCCTAAACCTGTCCTTACAGACTTTTTCCAGCTGGCATAGCAGTAGCAGTGGTGGAGATACATGTAGTTTAACAGCTTTATTTGTGGAGTGTTGATGACGCACTAGTTAAACTATTAGCAGGTATTTTTGCGTTTCATTTTGTTCCTTATAGTAAAGTTTCCCACCTGGACTCCTGAGGCAGGATGTGTTAAGTCTGGCAGATTACTCAGACGCTGTGCAGTATTTCAGATAACAGCTCCTTCGTCTGACTTCACAGATCAGAAACTATGTGCTTTTCTGTGTCAGTTTTAAATCTGAAAACTTGGACTCGTTTCTGAGCCCTGCCAGTGAAATTGCTGACCCTCAAACAAGGATGGCTTGTTGGGCGACAGACGGGGTGCCATTTCTTATGCTCTGTAGGGCTCCAGTTCTTGATTTGGGTCCTCATTCTGTCACCATAAATGTAATAACTTATGCTCTTAACTATTTGCATTTTCCTCCTAGGGCTATAAGGTGACTGGCACCTAGACGAACCTGTCATGAGTTTTTCAGTATTTCTTGTAGTAACATATGTATATGTAATCGGGGTCAATTTAGTTTTCCCTTCTCAAGGAATCAGAAGACGGACTAGTCTTTTTAGAGCTTTTTTTGGTAATTTGAGCAGTTCTTTATCCTTTCGTAACACTAGATCTTGAGACTCTAATGGACTTTTTGGAATGAAGTTCTTTTGTAAGAGACCCAGGACTGGAACAGGTTGGAGATTGATGGCAAAAAATGTGGAATGTTTCACAAAAGATAGGATTATGATTTGATTTGTATTCCAGCCAGGTTTTAAATTCATGAAGAATTGATACTGGCATTGGTGGTTGTTCTGAATATGTAACAAGCATTGCATTTATGTACTCTCCCCATTAGTGAAGCAAATAGTCAGTTGGGATGTTCAGATGCTGCACATCAGTGTGGCATTCACAGAGGATCCTGAAATTGCCATGTGACATTCTAAAGATGAAAACTGATCATAAATAATAGGACTGCTTTTCCAGTTTGGAAAAATACAAATGCAGCACAAACAAAATAAAATATCCCTGTTCATTCCTCCCTTCCAAAAACAAAGCCAAAATTCACCGATTCAGTAAATTTCACATTTGACAGGATTATTGCATGAATGACAAACTGACAAGTTTTGTCCCTCTTGTTCCAGCCTCACATTTGCTTGCTAATTCATGCGAAGTTTTTCTAAGTGCTCCATCCTGGAGGATGTTGGCTCTTCTGTGAAAAGCAGTTTCTCAACCAACCTAGTTCCTCCCTCAGACTCAATGATCCGGCAAAAGAGTGAAATGCTGCTTGTTTCAGCTCAGGCCAGAGGCTCTGGAAGACTAAAAGCACAACCTCCCCAGCTGGTGTGAATGCTGGCTTCTCCATGGCACGCCAGCATCCCTCTTTTCCTCTGTCACCTCCTTTTATTTCATATGATTGCACAAGATTTATTCCTGACACAAAGTAGGAGGGGGCTAAGCAATTAAGTGTGCTTAATTTAGGAGCTAATAACAAATGATTTGCAGGGGAGCACTGGTCTGCAATGCAGACATTTCTCCCTGCAACTTTCCATGGGGCTGTAGGGTCATGTTACGTTCCCTGCAGTGTACTGAAGGTTCTGCATCCTCTCAGCGAGCTTGGCCCTACCTGTACAGCCCATCAGCACATTCCTGGGTCGACTTGAGGAGAACCACTTGAAAATGGCTGTAGATAGTCAGTACCCTTCAGGAATGTGCTAAACAAGCGCTCTCCCCTGCTCTCCGCAGCTGCCTGTCTGGAGATCCTGGTTACCAGCCAGGGAAGTAGGGAGCTGTAGTTGACCTGATTTAGATCCTAGCTAACTGCCCAAATTTACAGACATGAACAAAGCAAAACATTGATGTGCACTCGCCACAAAGGCAGAGACTGACAGTCAAAATCAGACCATCACAGACGTGTGGACAGATGTCTAATGGCTCACCCCTGCTGTGGGCAATCAGAAAACTTGGTATCTCTTTCTTAGAGATACCTTATCTCTTTCTTATCTTTTTTTTTTTTTTTTTTTTTTTTTTTTTTTTTTTTTAAACAAAATACATGTCTGAGATGTAGTCCTGATACCTGTCCACCTAAGAAAGGTGGATTAACTCTGTGTGCTGGTCAAGTCCTTTCTTCACACATTTGCTTCTCAAGCTTATAGATTTTTCTTCTAGCACTCACCAGTGACCCTCCATCTTGAGTTAAATTGTTTTTTCTCATAAGCTGCCCTGAGCTTTGTCCATCCTGGTTAAGGACATCTTCCCACTCATGCCAGAGGCTCCTCTGCTCAAGCACAGGGACTGTACATGTCACTTTAGACCAGTCAGCACATGGAAAAGGAAGACAGAAAGCAATGCTGTGGTGTGCAGATGGAGTTATCATGCCCTCAGTAATATGTTGGGGACTGGATGGATTTACACTGTACTAGAGAAGGATCATGGCCATTTATGTACATAAAAACTTTAGCTAAGGACTTTCTTGCTGGATTCTTTCAAGAATCTTTTCTGTAAGGGCCACTCCTAACCTGACCTTTTTTTCTTGGATCTCACTGTTTCCTTAAAGCACATCCCCTCTCCTCCATGATTTTAATGGAGCTGTGCTCTATTGTATTATTATACTACATTCGATTTTTTTTCTTTTGATACTCAGGCATTTCAGTTTGGGGGACGGGCTGGCAATACAGAGTTCCTGTTATGCAGTTAATGAGTAATACTTGCTTGGGAATGAAACCCAGACTGAAGTGCTCTTGACAAAAACCTGGATTAAAGGAGCAGTTTTTCAGTGGCTTGTTAAGCAAAAGCATTTAGCATGCAGATTCTCAACACAGTTTCTTCACATTCTCTGCATCCTCCAGATCAAACCTCCTGTCATTTGGATGCTTCACTTGCCTTTTGCAAGACCCTGATGTGGTCTGTCACTCACCAGGTCTAATATTTTCTACTCATTTAGAGAAGAGAAGGGATTACACAGAAACAATTCGGTAAGATTCTGCCATATTAAAAATCAGTGTTGCATTTCCACCTTTCCCTTCATACTTGTAGTAAAATGTCCAACTTCGGCCAATAGATATTCCAGATTCCAGTGTGTTAATGGCAATATTTATTTAGTTATCAATGTCAGCCTTTGTTTTTCTAGCCTTGTCTTGATCATCAATACCCCATAGTTAATGAAGTTGTTCAAAATATTTTGTGGTATCAGACAAAGCTAGGAACCTAACAGCTTGATCAATACCTTTTCATGATAATTTTACTCCAAACCTGTGTTTTGAACGTGAACCTTCAAAATATTTCATTGGCCAAGACAAACGGTGTCTGTGCACAGTTATGTTTTTACAGTATTTTAATTCCAGTGAATCAGTACAGTAAATATTGATACACTGTTTTGCCTTCAGTATTTTTGGACTTCTGTCAAATTAATTAAATAGTAAATAGCAGAGTGGATATCCCAGCACACTGTCCTATTAAATGCTAAGCAAGATTAAAATGTCTGATAAAAAGGTCTTTATGCTACTGCAAATAGAAGAAGGACATGGTGTTATACCAGCCTTTGTTGGCATTTCCCATGTGGTTTTCTGAAGTGAACATTTACTTTGTATTCTTTAACAGATGAGAAAGCTTCACTGCTGTGAATGTGTGCGACATACTTTTATAATAATCTTTCCGTCCTTCGTGTTTATTTTCTCCTTTTCACTGTGATTCCTTCAATTTACAGGTTGTTTTTTTTCTTCTTCTTCTTCTTGCAGAACTGAAAGAGACACCCGTAGGTTGCTAACCTCCATCTGTGATGGTGTCTGCAGAGTTTGCAGCTGCTATTTATCTGCCTGCACATGGATCACTTCGCATTTCTCCGGGATAGTCGTCAACCGCACATAGAGGGAGCTGTCCTATTATCCTTATTATTGACCTTACCCTATCAAAACCTTTTATGTCAACATGCAGAGAACATCAAGCAGAGATGATTTCTCTAGATACTGCCTATTTCCCTCACGGTCCCCTTCTCCTGGCCAAGCCACAGGTATGAGTTTGCTTTGGGGGCCAAGCCAGGAAATGTGTGTGCTTCCTCTCAGGCGGCAGCGCCGTGGCTGGGAGCAAGCAAACATTGCAGAGCTCTGACAAACAGGGAAAGCTGCTGCTGCTACAACCATTCTGGTGATCAAGACAGCAAAACATGTTGTCTGCAGCATTTTGCTTACTCAGTATTGGTGCTGGCTGGCCAGCAAACCCTGCAGGCTGTTACGGTAGAAGTTCACACTTTCCGACTTATTTATTCACTACATCCTTGCAGGCATCTGCTTTAACAAAGACATGTGACTAAGGAAGCAATTGAAATCCATCGTATTATATAGTTTGGTTTTCAAAGCTGATGACCTGAGTACCTCCATTTCTCTTTTACATTTATTTGTGCGTGTCTTCGGTGCTTATCTTTTGTATTGATTGGCTTGAGAGATTACAAAACTCCAGCTCTGGCTTTGCTTCTCTGAATTCACAAACTCTGAAGATTTAAGCACTTTAGTGCCAGGTTTCTACAAACTTGCTTTGTTTTCTGTACATATAACTTGAAGATTCAGTATGATTTAGCCTTTAGTACAACTTGCAAGCAAAACTGAATCCATATTGATACTGAAGAATGAGTCGGCTTTTATTGACAGATACTTAAACTTTAATTCATCACATCACAACATTCCCAAGTAAATTTTGTTCATAAAAACAGATTGAAAACCTGACCTAGATAGACTTCACAAGAAAGTTTGTTGTCACTAGGAACTGAAAACAAATCTCATGGAATATGAAAGAGTCTTCTAAATAGATGGGAGTCTGTTGGGAGTCTGTATCAGCAGAGGTTTGGATAGTTGCATCCTAGTATCCTGGATTATCTGATTTCTATGGAGGTTAGGATACCTGGAAAGCAATCTGCCTTGCAGAAATTTTACAATAACTTTCATATAGGTATGTTACAGACCATATACTCTGGTGGATCTGGGTCTCACATAGTGGTTCTCATTAGGAGATATAGTTTGCTTGTAAGCATTAGGTATGATCCCCTACAAAATCCTGCAGGTCTTACCCCCGCAGAATGTCTCCTGATTTAAAAGAGAAGTCTGTGATCCAAATCCGAGTGATATTTCCCCTTGCATACAGGAGCTTCTTCCCCATTGTTCAGAGTGAGCAAGCCAAATACTTTTGCAGAACTTGTTTGAACATGCAGGTTTTTACAGAAGGGAACATAAAGCAATTTGACATGGTCTTGTTATTTTCTGTTGGAACATTGGATGTGTCTGTGCTCCTTTTAAATTTTTTTTTCCTCTCTTTCTTTTTCCACATGAACTAATTCAGGAGAGAGCAAGAGAAGTCCTGAATTCAGGAGAAGGAGGCACAGTGTGTGCTGGAGTGACCTTGAGAATTTTGCCTCTGTCATTGCCCCCGCCAGCTCTTGATAAACAGCAAGTGAAACGGATTTACAAGATTGCAGAAAGCATTTCATTTTCTCCCATTTTATCAGCACAGATGGAAAACAGGGCTGTATCTAATCTCAGTCCAGAATCAGCTGGAGTTGGACTGATAGTGTATAAAGACAGCAAAAGCAGCAGACTTATAAATTTACCAAGCTGTAACTTGTGCTGTGTGAGCTAGTAAGACAGAGCTTTTCAGTAGTTTATGCTTAAGGAAGATAGAGATACAAAGACATTTATTTTGACATTCCATTTCTTTAAAATACTCCCTAGTCCTGTACCAGATGTTACATTTCCTGACATTTCTAGTTTAATGCTTGCTTTAAAATCTTTCCTGGAAATATAATCTAACAGGGCCAAATCCCTGGGTTCTTCTTCAGTCAAGGTACATGGGTGAGAGTGCGTTAACATCTCACTACCAACCATATTCAATAGGATTTGCCAAGACAGTCCTGAAGTTTGTTCCACATATACATCCTTTAACTTTCTCCCTCTCCCTCCCTCTTATTTTTTTTTTTTCTTGTTCCCTGAGTTCTTTCTGCAGCATTTTAAAAATTTAAAAAGTTCAGTGATCTCACCTTAGTACTTTGCAGGCAGCCAATTGCACTTCTAAACCACCGCCCAGGTATGCATCTGACCACATTTGGCAGCGCTTGCTGCAAAAAGGAACTATTAAGACTTGTTGAGGACCAGGACTGAATTGCCCTCTTACCTTAGACTGTGGTTCCTGTGATTCGGGGTTAAGTGGAGGGGGATGTCAAGCATACCCGTTAGGAGAAAATTGTTAAGTTATACATTCTATCTTTGAACAGGGCAGCGAGCTGCTGCAGAGCATTCCAATGAAAATATTCAGGGGACGCTTAGTGTAATGTGTAGCTTCTACATATGTTCATTCATGCACAGAAACACAATTAGTACAATACCTCCACAACGTAGCCAACATCTCCCGACAGCAAGGGCTGACACATTTCTCTATGGATGAAGAATCGAGAATCACGTGCAGTAGAGAGAAACGTGTAAAAGTAGCAAGAAATGTCATTACTTCTAGGGAAAAAGAAAGCCTCGCTGGATTAACTAGCAAACTTTGAAACACTAACAAATCAGTACTATTTCTGCATCAGCCAACTTTGTATTCATTGCTAAAAGGCTGGGTTGAGAATTAATAGATAATCACCCCTATGAGTTTTATAGCAAGGTTGTTAATGTGGGGGGTCTGGAAAAGCATTCCACTCTTTACCTTCCAGACACAGGAATTTAAATCTAGGGTTAACATGCACTGGAAATGAACACTGACTTGTCCACTTGCTGCCAGAAAGCACCAGTTAAAAAAAAACAAAAACAAAACACAAAGAATCCGTGCAGCTGATGGTCTTTACATGGCCTGGATGCTATTAATCCAAATTCTGGTAACACACAAGAATGAAAAATGAGCAGCCATGTACCCAGTTAGGAAAAAACATGGACAGTGTGGCATAAGGGGGAAATCTTCAGTTTCTCTGCCTGCTGGAGACTCATGAATTCATTAGATCCAGCAAGTGTTACAGCACCAGGCATAGTGTTTCTTCTGGTAGCAAGACAAAGGAGATGTGGGAGATTTGAGGTCCTTTCTTGGCTCTACAGCAGTCTTGGATGCTTTGAAACAAAACAGCTGAGATGGAGAACAGAGGTTCTCAGGAGTCTGGCATCCTCAGTCTCTTTTAAGTCATTAGACTGTAGGAGCTCTAGTGCTCTTGCAATTCAAACAATACCAGTACATTAACTTGCAAACAAAGCTTTTTGATGTTGAGGTTAAACTAACTTCCTTTCAGAAGCTTTAAAGTTTCACCTCAGTCTTAAAAGAAAAACACATCACATACAGACTTCAGAGTTTTTGGTAAAAGCTACAATGTTTTCTCCTTTTTTAACTTGATTGTATGTAGAAGAGCTACTTCTTAAGGAAGAAAAGCTGACAGGTGTTGAAGAAGTGCGTATGGGCCCTCACATGAGTGAGTTTGTCCTTCCTGTAATATCTAAGATCCCCATTGTTCAGTGTGTAACTTTGTTTTTGTATATAAATATATACAATAGACTTTTTTCCTCCAAAGATCTCAAATTACTATAGTATCTCTTCAAGGCTATAGTGAATATTAATATTCCTGTAAGGAAGCGTTCTCCTTACACGACTCTGAGTCAGATTTCTGTTGCCTGCTCTGGTTCCTTTCTGGCTTTTGAGCAGCAGGTAGGAGCCAAATATCCAGCAGATCTCTCCATCTGATATCCATGGGACATTATGGGGGGAGGAAATATTGAGAATGGGATATGGTGCAGTTGGGGGCAGCGATATGATGTTAAATGAATGTCAGTTGTTTCCGGAGGCATAAGAAGGTTGTACATTAGCTCTGATTTTGCCTGAATTCACGGTGTTGTATAATAGCATTATTTTATTACGATAGAACTAGAGACCCTTCAGGCTTACAAATGGCAATGACCGTGGGGCTATTGGCTGGGTAGCTGCATGTTCTGGCTTTCAAGGCAAAGGCCCTGCGTTAGCACATTACACTACTTCAGTCAATGGTCCTGCATTGGTTTTTTGAGTTGATCCACCCCAGTGGAGCTGTTGTGCTGCTGCAGAGTCAGCAAAAACCAGATCCAGTATGAAACCAGTCCAAGGATCAGAG
Organism: Cariama cristata; assembly: GCF_000690535.1. Taxonomy (NCBI): domain Eukaryota; kingdom Metazoa; phylum Chordata; class Aves; order Cariamiformes; family Cariamidae; genus Cariama; species Cariama cristata. The sequence continues at coordinate 57,254 of NW_009598934.1, forward strand.
AATCAGAGCTGGCACATCAGGTATTTTCCCTCTTTCCGCCTTCCCCCTACCAGCAATGGGTTTTGAGGGGAAACTACCTTGGTTGTGAGCTTTACCATATAAGTAAAGAAAAAAGGATTGTTGTTAATGGTAAAGTCTAGTGCCATAGTTTTGCTCCACTTTATGCCTTTATTCTCACTTCTTGCTGCTGGATTCTGCGTCAAACTGCCTTCATCAGACAGATATTAAATGTAAATCTAGAGCAACACTGGTCCCCAAGGAGCCCAGTGGGAACTTTGCTTCCTTTCTAGCAGCTTCTCACCCCTAATGTGAAATCTGGGGAATATTAATTTTCGTGCTTCCCCTTTCAATAACCACAATTCTTTTCACTACTTCTCAGCAAAATCGCATAGCACTAATTTCTGATCTAAATTTCAGATATCTCACCTTAAGACCTGAGGATTACATCAGCAATTAGAACTTTAGAGACCTTTTGTCTTAAGTGATTATTACTGCAGACTTTATTCTAAAACTTTATCTAGCCTTACCCAGCCCATATACATCTGGACTGCAAAAAGCCATTCCTTCTCCATTGTTTCTCTTGTGTTTTTATGTAACTATTCGAATCCAGAGATGCACTCACTTTTACATTGTAGACATGGTTTTAACTGGCACAGCAAACATTTTCCTACACTTATCTTTAAAAAAATATATGTAAGAGATAATCTAATCTTAAATTTAAAGTTTAACACAAATACAGGGAGAGCTGACAACTTGTGAAACTATTTCTCTCTAAGACATGCTAACACGGGTGATAGGACAGAGTACACACTATTTCTCAAATGGGGAAAAATGAATATTTAAGACCTACTTAGAAAGTTCTGCATTGCTGTTGACAGCAGTATTGTGTCTGAGGATGATCGAATAGAGCTCATTGAATTATTCATTAAGTGCATTTTGCAAAACTGTTCAAAATGTTTGTTTAAATTATTTATCCAATTCTATGTGGTAAAACTGAGAGGAATGAGCCCTCCCTAAAATGCTGCAAGTGTTTTACCATATTTCCAAAACAGAACAACCTTCCTATAACAATTATAATAGCTTGATACTATTTAACTTGCCTTTTATACAATACCTGATACAGAAATTAAATGTGATCTACCACCACCATTTATCATGCCTGTCTCTGAAATGGACACTTGGCCCAATGCAAGGATCTAAATGGGTTGTAGAAAAGTCTGGGTTAAAACATCCAGTCCTCTAAGGGTATAAGAGAATGAGTGAGCTTCAGGCAGTAGTTGCATTATCTCGGTAGTGCTTTCCATTGGGCAGTGATTGATGAGGGCAATGGGCATAGAGGCCTGTTTTTCGCCTCCAACTTTGCCCATGACCTTGGCCAGTCACTTAGACCTATGTGCTCAAAAACATGCAGTAGTCTGGAGCGCCCTGAATGCTCTCCAGAGGCCTGATTTCCAGAAGAAGTGAAAAACCCCAATGTGGACTGGCAGGTACTCATCAGGTGCACAATAAAAAAAAAAAAAAAAAAAGAAGTTCAGATTTCGGAGGTCTGTCTCCTCACACCCTGGTTGCAGTTCTTTAATTTTCTGATGATGCCTGGTGCATATTCAGGGAACTAAGACCCTGAATGAAAAGAAATGTCTTGTTTATTTTCTGCATTTAACCTTCAGTAGCAGAATAACGGAAAACAGCATAAAAAAATGACTGTAGGTCCACAGCTAAGAAATACAAAATTCACCTAAAACAATTCCCCTTTCCCTGTGTTTCGATATGACTTCAACTAAAAATTTATTAAAATACAGATAAGTGCATTTGGCTCGTCAACGTGATGCTCTGTTTACCCCCTTCTGACAGATCCCATCTCAGTCTGGCAGAAGTTTTCATTTGCAATCACTGAGAAAAAATAACTCCTAGAAAACTGAGTCAAACTGATTGCAAACTAGATATTAACAGGGACACACTGCTTATTTAAATCCTTTTAAAATACCACTGGATGTTCTTGCAAGTGAAAGAGAGGGCTATAAATATTTGCTGCAGAAAGAAACCAAAATAAGAATTAAATGCCTGAAATGCAGCAAGCTCTTCAATTACATAATGAGCATCATCTTTACAGTAGATAATTCTGAAGGGTGATTTTTTTCCCCTCTTATTCCCCTTTTTCAGTTTCAGAATATTCCTATAATTGTATTATGCTCTCTTTCCTTCTGTCTTGTGTTATACTTTCCTATATGGCTATCAGAATATATGTCTCATTAAATCAAGAAAGCTTTGTAAACTGCATGAGTTTGCATGCATAAGAACTTTCCAGAAGTATTTAGTCCAATAGGAGTGGTGGGGATGTTACAAATAATTATTTATCAATGTGCTGTCTTCTATGAACAGCCTAGCTTAACTTTTTCCTTTGAGTTGTTACTTTAATATTTATCTTAGTGACAGTTTAATTAGCATGAGCTCTACTCCGAAAGGCTTTCAAGCCTGTCCTTCCCATAGGGTAAGATGAACATCAGATTGTACAGTCAAAAATACTCATGTTTTATTCAATTTTTTATGCAGTTAAATAGTTTACGAGAGAAATGTAGAAAAGGTTACATCTTTAGAACTTAACTACCCATGGTCAGACATAGCAGCTTGTAAACCTCTGAATTTGCTGTTTGTTTGACCAGTTTTCCTGCTGGTTCTGCCTATAAAAGTCTACCAGGTTAACTTCTCTTGAACAATTGTCTAAGTACTTAAATCCCGAGTACTGGCTCAAGTACTGGTGGTACATACACCAACAGGCGGTAGGAGATTTTTTTCCAACTGAGGATTGCAATTCATTCTCCACCCCAGCAGTAGACCAGACTTTTTGCAGCCTTTTCGACAGGGCTGAAAGCTGGCACAGGGCCGTGGTTTTCCTTGTCTCACAGCCTCGGTTGAGCCCTGCCTGGTGAGCAGGTCTCATACACCTCATTGCACCGCTTCCCACCAAGGAAGGGAAACGAGCTACAATGCAGATGATTTCTCTCCTCTGCCAAAATCTGTTATGCTTAGGGCTTATGCAGGGCAATCTAGAAGAGCCTCGTACGCAGGTGTTCCCTCTGTAAATGCATGGGCCAGTTTTGCTCTGTGGGATTAAATAGGGAAGAATTTGATTCTTTCCTTTATACTAAAATTCCCAGGCTATATGCACGCCACAGAGTAGCTCTATATTCCCAGTGTCCTCCCACTCGCTTCAACAGTATAGTGGAATAATTTATAAGTACTATACTGCTATGAAAAAAATCTATGTAATGCCTTTAGGAGCTCAATAGCATGTTTTTTGTTTAAAATTCCTTAAAGATCAATTAATTTCTGACTTGCCCTTCAAAGCTATGTGAACTGGATCTATAGCAATTTGCTACAGGATATTTTCCCATGCTCATTTGGTTCTTGTCTTACTTACATAGAGGCACAGAAAACAGGCTGGAAGAGACCTCAAGAGGTCATCTAGTTCATCCCTCTGCCCCAGGGGAGGATTACTTGTCCTCTGTGCTCTGCTAGAAGTTTAAAAACCTCCAATAAGTTGGAATTCACAGCTTCCATAGGCAATCTCTTTCAGTGCCAGTTATCCTTACCACTGGTAAGTTTTCCTAATGCCTCAGCAGGTTGTCCCTTGCTGCAACTCATAAACGTTTCTTCTTGTCCCATCCATAAAGGAAAAAAGACAAGAATTTGTGTCTTCCCTCCCTACAGCTCTCACATACTTGAAGACTTTCTGCCTCCTTCCCTAGACTAAACAATCCTTGAACTTCATTGGTCCTTGCTTTCAAGACCTTTGGTAGTCCCTGCTGTCCTCTGGACTCTTGCCAATGGCCTATATCTTTCTTAAACTATAGTGCTAAAATAGGACAAAATCACCCAGCTGAGTCCTTCCTGGCATGATGTGGATGGAAATGATTTTCTGTGTGTGCGTGTTAGAGACAAGACTCCTGGGTATTACATCTCATGAGTGCATTTGTGCATTTGTGTAACAACATGGACATTCCTGACCCATGCTTAACTTGTAATCCACTATAAACCTCATGTCCTTGCATGCAGAACTGGTATGTCAATGGTCAGTCACATCCTGTATTTGTGCAACCAATTATTTATATGTAATTGCAGAAAATTCTATTTGTTCTTATTGACTTTCATCCTTTCTTGGCCATTTCCCCAATCCGTAAGATCTTTATGAATTTCCAGCATATTGCAGACCTTCTAGCTCGATGCCATCTCCAAATTTAATAAGAATATTATCTAGTCAGTTGTCCGAGTTATTATTTGAAGTACCAGAGCAGTAACAGGCTTTTAGAATTTCCCAACTCTTACAGTTCTCTTCTAAGAGTAATCTGTAGGTAGGTCTTCCTGAGAAGAGTTTTTCACACTTTGTGTTCCCATCTTGCATAAGTTTATTTTCAATCTGTTTCTCAAACTTGCTGATAAGAATACCACAAGACATTGTCAAAATTTCACTAACATCAAGGTATATGTCCAAACAGTCTGGAAGATTTAAATCTCTTATTTCTAATGTTTCTGCAGGACAGGCAATCATTTTTGGTCCCAGAACTGGCCCTCTGAGCTGAGACCAAAAGCCCTGTCCCCTGGGTGATGACTCTGCCAAGCTGCATAAAAACGCACTTAGCTATAATTCTGCTGCAATATTAACATTTTAAATCCACACATTTAATAGAACTATCATTAATCTGTCCTTCCTGAAGATAAATTATTTGGTCTATTAAAAGTATCATTGAAATACTGAATTAAACCCTCCCTTCCCTCCTTCCTCAACATAGTCAAATGCAAGGGGTCAATTCCTGATTATCCAGGAGCTCTGGAAACTGTCTCTGGCCTGAGGCCCTACATATCACAAGGTCCAGGGGCACATGGACACGTGAGTTTAGGGAGAAGCTGTGCTGATCCGTAGCAACTGAAAAATATGGAGGTGAAAGCCATCTCACAGCCAGCCTTCTAGCTGAAGAGATTAATTGCACTCAGTGAGACTTATTTGATTACTTGGTCCCATGAGTAATAATGGGTTTCCTGAAGTCTAAAGAGAGTAATACAGAAAAGTCAGAAAGAAATATGGGGAGATATTAAAAGGTAACTATGAAAGGGAGAAAAATATATATGAAACCACAAGGCATGTAATTAACTTAGCATGGGACTAGATTTGTTTGCTTAATTATTCCATGCAGCTTCATAAAGCTCTGAAGGAAGTTCATAAGTGGCTTAAAAAAATATAGAGTTCACTTTAACAAAAGGTCATTAAATTTGTGAATGAAAATCCTGGTCTTCTTAAGGTCAATGACTCCTCTTGGTTCATTCATACTGGGATCTCTCCTTATACTGAGTGTGGAGTCCTTGACATTTTGGGAAGTATTCATGTAGCTTAATTTAGGCCTTTCAGCTTAGGTACCCTGAATTGCTCTCTGGAGGCTGCATTGACACTTTAGGGAGCTTGGCCTTGAGTTAGACCTAAAGTTAGAATGTGTCAATGCTCTCTTCTGTGTGTACAAATCTTAAAAGCAAAATATTCTGCAACAGATCAATGCCTCTGTGAGATTATATGTTCCACAGAGAGGTGACACCGTAAACAGGAAATCAGGGCGGCAACTTGTATTTTCATAGATATGGTAAATGTCAAATGCCTTGTAAAAGGTGTTATACATAACTTTGTTTCTTCTGGGGAAAATAAAATTCGTGGAAGAGAAGCATAGTTTGACAAGCCAAAGAATCTAAATAGAGGTTGCATATTTTATACAACTCTGCCAACTGTGTTTTCCATGTGGGAGTCTTCAAATTTCTCTGCAGTCTTTATCTCCTTCTAGTACCAGAAGGCCTTACACATGGGTGATGCTGTGAGCATTTGGATCAGGGAGTCCTTCAGTGAAACCAGGTTGACTGGCAAACTTGGCACTAAATATCAGATCACGTCCCTGGAAAGTAGGCAAAATTATTGATGCTTCTTAGGATGAAAGCAGAAAGGAACATAATCTTATGAGCTATCTTACAGAGGAGAGAAGACCTCAAGCAAAGAGAAACAAGGCTGAGGGAGGGCTGAGTTGATGGGAAATCCCTGTGCAGGTGGAGAGACCGCAAACACCCTTGAGGACTCTAACCAAGGAATGCTAAGGAGCGATAAAGAAACATAGTGCTTGCGGGTGTACTGGGGAGTTCGGATGTTTTGTTAGATCTGCATATTTCTTTTAGTGTCTGGCTCGCAGCAGAATTGTGTTACGAAGTCCAGGTGTTATGTGCTTCAGCTGTTACCTGCATCTGGAGATGTGAGCTGTGAACCAGGGAGTCTGCAGTACCCCAGACCAGTGGAAGGATGGTAACCGGCACGTGGGGTGTGAGGGAAGGAGGGGGCTGGCGCTGGGCTTGGGGTGGCACCTTTGCTCTAAGGCTCAACTTCTGCAAAGGGCAATGGAGCCTGCTGGAGAGGTAATGTTAAAGAGATCAAATGGGGATGTCTTTAGAGTCACTAGGTTGCTGGCCTTAGCATGGAAACCACCAGATAGCGATCCAGTCTGACATTAGGAACTGGGACTGGACCTGAATAATGCATAGGTTTAAAGCAATGAGCGGTGGGTCCCATCCCCACTAATCTCTGTGCAAACACAGGGTGCTAAACCCTTCACAAAATCCCTCTTATTCATAGTACAAAAAAAAAGTTATCTTCCCTCCTACTCAGAGAAGACTGGACGTGGTTGTATGCACGCATGCAGAAGATGGGAAGGTCGAAAGGGCGCAACATCAGTGCTGCCCAAATGAGCATCGGCACAGCAAGAGATCCGTCGTGCTGCCAGCTGTGCTGAAACTCACTGTCAGGGACTGTTCATCCAGAATAATGCCTTGGCAGTGGGCTGACTGTTTTGTCAACACTTCTCCCTGCTGAGGCTGAGGTTACTCAAATCTGGCCTTGCCCCATTTTTCGTATCAATATCAACATCAACCTCTCTCTCACTTCCCCTTTCCCTCCTGCCTCTGCCTGGGGTGAACGTGTACGGGATCTCTTGCTGGAAAGCCCTGTCTTGGGTCACTGGTAGCTGACCAAAGAGGCGTCCTGATGATAGCCAGGAACATGTGATGGGCAGGAAGAAGGCTTAGATTTTTTTATCTTGGAAGAAAACTCAGAGTCTCACTTCAATTTGAAGTTGTGGTGAGTTTTACCCCCTGACTAGGAGTGCAGGATCAAGTCCTTCGAGACACAGGGAGTTTGTATGATGTAGTTTAAGGATAAGGAGAGGGGAAAAAAAAAAAAAAAAAAAAAAAGAATGACAGGCCTAATTCATGCCCTTCCAAAATTATTATTATTTTTCAGCTGGGGAAGGAGGAGACAGGATGTGGTAGAAAAACATTTACAGGAGTTTGGCATGTAAAAACCTGAATGATGGATTAACAGCTTATGCCAGATTTTACCTGCCTTTAAGCAGGTAACATTTCTTAAAGCTCAACAAGCTCCTACTTGCCTAGAGCTATACTTTTCTTCTCCAGATGAGTGAAGCCAAAGGACCTTGTGCAGCTTTCGTTAGCTCCAACTTTCTCTCAAATGTTTCCTTCTGCAAGTTTAATTTCACCTGGAGAAGCAGTGGCACTTGGGAAGGATGTATCTAAATGAGGAGCCTTTTTTTCCTAGGGGTTTGGTTATGGGTTTTATTGGGGGCGGATGACCTGAGCTCTCTGGGACGTGCAGCCGGTGGAGTTGCATACACACAATCACAAGGCTAAGGGCAGGATCTGGAATGCAGAGGATAAAGCAGAATGTAAATCCATTCAGTGCAGTAATTTAAGGTGTGGGAGGTCTCCTCTTATGCATAGAAAGGTCCTGTCAGTAAACGAAGCAGGAATCTTTAGCCTGCAAAACAGAGCTGTCTTTTGAATCTCTGGTTTCCCCTCTGCATTGTGCGCCTGAAAAAGAAACATAAAGCAGCTCTTTTTTCCCTCCCTGCTTTTGCAAAATGTCTACAAAACAGATTGGGATTGCAAATGGCTACTGTATGTGTTGGTAACAGTCTAACCTTTCCCACTGTACTGGAAGTAAATGGTTCCTTTTCTGCCTTTTCTGGCGTGTCCCGTGGTATCTCTCATAGGAATGGAAGTTTATCCTCCATGTCTTGCCTAATTTTCCCCTACATGATTTTAGTTTTCCCACGGTAAGATTAAGCTATTCTATATACCATCAGTCCCATAATACTCAGTGAACTTTAAGTGAACTCTAACATCTAGACTCAAGTCATTGCATTATCCTAATAAGTTCATTGGATAGCTGAGTATTTTAATATTAATCTCTCTACTAAATGCCTATATACACTGCACAGACTTTTGTACAAATGGCTGTCTCCTTGGAGCGCAGGGTGTCTGAAAAGGCCAACTCACTCTGAATATGGCACAAAGTGATTTAGTAATATACCCCGGCAATAGAGTGGAATTTGTCATCTGAACCGAAAATCAAAATGTGAGTAACTCCAGCCTTTGCAAGCCTGGAAAACTGGACCTGGATGAGCAAGGAGCAGAGTCTGGGCTCTGACAGGGTGAGGGAGTGCAAGCAGCAGGGCTTACATCATGGTTTTAGGATGTTTCCCTTCCCTCCCATTCTGCAAACCATTTCTTCAACATCCTTTCCTTTTCATTCTATAAGTAGATGTTGGTGTCCTCTGTTTCCTGACAATAACACTTAATATCTCTCCCAATTCAGTAAAAACCCCAAATACAGGAGATTTTTCTTGTTTTTTGCTGCTTAGACCCTTTCTTCTGGGGGTGTGGTAGCTATGAGCTACTGAGACTCTGCACTAGCACAACTCTGCAAACAAGGTTTCTTTATGAGTTGACTTCTGCAAGAAGTGAACAGTTTATCTCAGCGTTTCCCTTCGATAAAGAGGACAGTTTCTCACTCCCTTCACCATCATTTGTGCCTTCTCTTCCCTCCCTCCAGTTCGGATGGAGTAAGACAATGGATGGAAATACACAGGACTCAGCACTGGTTCTCCTGTCCCCTTCATGGCCGTATTGCAGAAGGAATGGTTTGGGACATGACCTTTTGTATCATCTTGGCCCAGAGTAAATATTTGCACAAGAGGCAAATGAGTGGGTCTGGAGAGGCAGCAGCACTGTTTGGCCCAGGCTGCCCACTCAGCGTGGGGAATTCCAGCAGCGAGTGGTCCTCCTCCAAGATGGGTAGGCACACGTCAAACCCTACCTGTTAATGAACAGGTTTGAAATTAGGTCCTCTGTTCTGCCTTTAGAAACCTTACTATGGTCTCCAGTACTTTTTATCCAGCTACATAAAGAACACAGTCTCTGCAAATGTGAAAGGTTACATTTCAGTCAGCCAGGAGTGGTATACTTTATAAATATTTTGGAAAATCCCAGAACATAGATAAAGGTCCAGAAAGCTATTTGGGCCTGATCCAAGACCCATTTAAAGCAATGAGATTTTTTTTGTATTGCTTTCAATGGACTTTGGATCTGGTCATCTGCAACAGCTACTACAAACCAGCTCATGAATGAAAGTTGGATGAAAAATTTCCTGCCTGCCCTGTTTTGGTGAAGCAGTAAAGAAGTAGGGGGAACACAGCTTTTAAACAGATAACTGTATTAAAACCCATTTGGCTTCAGATGAAAGACAGCACAAGCCTATCCTTTTAAGTATGTGCAGGACTTAGCAATTGCACTGAAACATTGGCAGGAGCTGAACTCACACAAAATAACAAAAATATCTTTGCCACTAAAAAGCAATTTAAAAAGATACAGTGCAAGGAGGTAAAAAAGTTTAGGCAATACAATTCCAGAAAACATGGGAATTCTTCCTGGAATTAAAGAATATATCTGTGATCAATTTAGTTAAAGATGACCATTTATACTCATGCTTGGGTGGAACAAAGAAATTTAACTCCTGTAGTTCTCACAGGATATGGGCTTGTGATGGTTTGTGACAATGAGCAACAATATCTGGCACTTGGTTTATATGTATTTCTTGCTTCATGATTCCTCATGAGAGATTCTTGATCTACCAGGGTAGTAACTCATTTTATGAGGTCTACAAAGAAGAAATAAGCCATGGAAGGGCATATACTTTCCTTTGGAGACAACAGTAGTATTTGTCAAGGCAGAGTAGATGTTCTCCATTATCTACCTGAGGGAAGGTCTAATTTCCCTAGTTCCCTGTGACTCCATGTCACCAGCCCATACATAACCATCCTCTAAAAAGTCCTGCCAAGTTTGGATTTCATTACAGGTTGACCTGGGCTTGGTGGAAGTTCAAATCTTTTGAGAGAACACTGGTCCAGTTTGAAAAAAATGTACTTGTAGACTCTCACTTTGCAGCACAGACTGGACCTTATTGTGCGCAGAGCTTAGGCCATATTATCCTAGCGGAAGCATTATTTTTTTAGCAGTTTAGTTCAATCCCTCTGCTTCGATCACTGGCTCGAAACAATCAAATCTGCAGAGGTCTGGTTTATGCCCATGGGGAGTCATGGGACAGGAGTATTTCTCTGGAGAAGAGTCTTTCTGCAAAACAGTGTAAAAAAACATGAGCAGAAGTAGGACAGATATCAGTTTAAAAATATGCTACATTCTTACAGCTCCAGATTATGAACATCATAGCAGTGCAACTACAGCTTTTGTCATACTGGATCAAGAAGCTATAAGGATGTCTATGAACTCAAGTTAATCTTAGAAGGTCTGGATGACATCATCTTGAATATCCGCTCAGATCTGGCTCTTCCACCATTGCTCCTGCACCATCTCTGGGCAGCCGTGCTCAGGCAAGTGTTTCAGTGCCACGTGCCACCGCTGTCCTGTCTCGCCCACCGGGCAAGGGTTGAATTGCACAAGGGCGCATTGTTCCTCCTTTCCTGTAACGGGTTCCAGGGGGAAGGAGAGGAAGTGACTAACATGGCTGGTGCACTCCAGCTAAAAGCTTAAGAGCACAATAAGCTTAGAATTGTCATTTTGGGTAGTTAGAGCTCTCACAGGCCATATAAAGCCATATCCTGTTCCAGATGGTAGGCATAGGCAGATGCTCAAGCGTGACTAGAAGCATGAAGGTTTTATGGAGATGTGGCCCTGTGGATATTCTCCTGTGTGCAGCAGCAGCTGGGATTTCCTGAGCTGGAGGGTGCTGGGGTTCTTGTTCACGTCTCTATAAGCATAGGGCTAGTAAACCCCGTGAGGAAATCTGGATGGGTGCATTGTTCTACGTGGACTGGAACAGGAAACTCAACAACTTTCCTGGAATTAAAATATAAATGAACACATTGCTTACAAAAAATGCTTCCGAGATAAGTCATTTGTAAAGTGTAGAGAAGTTTATGACATATAAGGCAATCTGTACTGAGGCAGCTTTGAGAAATGCCATCAGCTAATTGGCAATGTTTCTCCTAATTGCTGCTTTAGTAGGAAAACTGTATCAGTTAGAAAGGACGTGGTGCTTGGCTAAGAACAAACTGGATGATCCCCAGGAGAGTTATTTAGGGTAGGAAGTGGGAGTTCCCTGTCTATAGGGCGAAGCATATTACAAACCACCGCAGAGCGAAGCCGATCCTCCACTCTTGCTTTGCCACCTGGGGAAGGCAGCAGTGTGCTGGCATGGGGGTGAAGGACGTTATCAGTGTTCGAAGGGAACAAGCTAGGAGAAGCCAAGGAGAAAACATTTAGAACTCAGAAAGCAAAAGTTGCTTTTAATCCAGATTTAAACTAAATTTCCTCCTATCTGGGAATACTCTTGCCTTTAACAAGTGTGCCATTCCCAGTGTCTGTCTACCCCCAGACTCTGTAGCTCAGACTAAATACCTAAATTGAGAAGTGGTATTAAAGTGCTCCTTGCAATAATTCACCGGGGAGGTTTCTGTGTGGTAGGCATCAAAAGGAATCATTCAAAGGCACCAACAGGAAGATAGCTGATCTCTAGGCCATTTTATTGCTTGTAAAACTTTATTGGAGGTAGAAAAAGCGGGGATAGATAATGTTTTCACTGTGAAATCATAGAGCATTATCTTTGTGTCAAAACAAAAATGAGTTCACTTCTCCAAAGATTAACACTTGGTACCAGCTGGAGCAGTATCTAGCACCTCAAAAGGATATTATTACTTTTATTTTTGAGTTAAAGAATTCCCTTTTAAATAGTATCTTCTGGAACTTACAGACCACCTATGTCTGGAATGCTTGCACAGAAGTTATAAATAAAATTATTTGCTAAAAATGTTTCCTAGTACAAACAGACTGGGTTTACCAATGTAAACATACTATATGTATTCATGCATATTTTAAGTCGGTTACTGTGGTTCTTTTAACATCTGTTTGCAAGATAACATGACAAGAGTACATTATATATTTCTAACATTTTCTTAGTGTAGAGTGGCAGTTAAAGACTGTGACGCTAATGAAATAAAGAGTTTTAATCCTCCTTTCACTTATCTATCTACATACTCGTCTAGGCACCTTACATTCATTGACAGATTTCAGCCAGCTAATAGTACCATGAGATGGGGGAGGTATTTCATAGGTGGGGAAAACCCAAAGCGGGCAGACAAGAACCATGCAGGGTGCATGTTGCTGAGTTAGGAGCTGATTTCAAGTTCCCATAGCCCCAGCCCTGTGTACCTCGCAGAATACTTTATGTCTATTGTAGCTTGGGAAGAATTGATCACATCGGAGTTACTTACTGCTGCTGCTATGTAAAACAAGGCAAAGATGCTTTATCAAAGGAGTCCACATTAAATTAGATATGATCCATGTTGTTTTTCAAAGTGTAGAGCTGAAAATGGTGAGCTAAGCAAAAGCAGGGCGGCGAATATGGATTTTTTTTTCCCCAAAGAATGCCACACATGATTTCCTGAATTTACTGAAGCTAGCTACATTGCATACCAAATTAATTCTCATGATTTGTTGAGGAACTTTTTGTTCTTTTTAAATAGGAAAAATTTACAATGATTAGAAGAGTATCCTCTTGAAATTTGTTAAGTTGAAGTTGTTGGAGAGGTAAAGGCACGTGTACAAGGTCATGTTTTTTCATTTTTGATTAATTTCCTCTTTGACCTGCCTTGCTTAAGCCTGTATCTCCAACCTTGCAGGGGCTTTAAGAAGCAGCATTGGCTTCACTTAGGGGAAGGTCTGCTGACTAAAGGCGGGACTTTGTACAACCATAATCAATTAGAAAAGAAAAGCTTAAAAACTATCAGTACACTGTGGTAACATTCTCAAGCTTTGCAGAGACTGTGCGGCCCACAGGGTGTGTGTGGTCATCTCCTATTCATTGCATGGTTTCCATCCCATATCCCCACATGTTTAACTCAAGCACCGTACTATGCGTCTGCTGAACGGACTCGGTGAGATGCCTGCCCTGGAGTGCAGTACTTCCCTAAATGGGAATATTTTCAGCCAGTATTTTTTGTCTTTTTCCTTCTCACTAAGCAATGATCTTTAAAAATATACCCCTAATTTTAATTGTCTTATGCATACAATAGCACAGCAAAAGATATATTTATTTCTGGTTAAAGCAGTGGATACTGGAGGCAATACAGCTTTGCTAGTTTTCACTAGATGAGGATCTGACTTGATGCAATCACGTTGTACATGCCAATAAAACTGAAAGTTAACCAGCTGTTTTATTTCAACCACTATGTGGTTTTCTTTTTTTCTGGGGCGAGTTTTGCAATATGTGACTTGTAAAAATTACTTTTATATGTAATTAGTATAGCAGTGAATATTTTCTGAACTGTAACTCCTCCTCTAATTTTGATTTTCTAGGCAAGTCTAGCCAAGTCGTAGCAAAGAACACAGCATCAGAAGAAACTTATTGCAACAAAGCTGGAATCAATGTCAATAAAATAATGCCAATATAATTTCCTAGGAATATAATTCCTATGCAGAAATGCATAGGAATTTCCTCCTAAACCTTGAACAAAATGTATTTGTAAGAAACTAGAGGATTCTTCATTAATTTTAAATATTTTTATAGAGAACTTTTAGGGTAATACTGAAAACACTATCAGTTTAAGAAATCTGACTCAGTTCCTTATATGAATAAAATTCATTCAGCTTACACAGCATGCCTTACTGCAAAGGAAAATGATCCTTAATAAATTACATGTTAGTTTTCATTTGGAAAGAGACAAAAGAAGTTGATGGTAAAGCATATATATTGTAGTAATGCACACATACAGCTCCACTGTACGTACTCTAAAGGGCAACAGTTTCTGTGATTTATGCAGCAAGTTCACTGGTCTGGTCTCTGTAGGGACAAGAAAACAAACAAAACGTGCTGTGTTTCAGAAATAACATAGATCTCATAGACCATGATCGAAAAGCAGCTGCTAACTCCACATAGCAAAAAGTGCGTGAGATGCATGAGCGCTGCCTGGTGGGACAGCCCCATCTGTGGAGCCAAGTCCAGCCTTGGATAGCCATGGCTCACATGGTAGAAGAAGACCTGCAGTGGGTCATACTTAAAGGACCATCTTGCCCACCTTTGTGTCCTGCAAGCACACACAGAGCAAGGGCAGAGCAGGGCATCATCCTTCCTCGGTTCTCCTTCGGATTTTGGCTGAGCTGTAGCTTGGGACCACTGAACTGCAGGCAGCATGTGAACATTTGTGTTTAACAGCCCCACCAGTGGACAGATCCTCCGTTAGCTTACTGAATTATTTTCAGGGTCTACAGCCTTCACTGCTTTGTGTGGCACTGGGGACTTGTTTCTGTATTTGATTACTAGCGCAGAGAAACTATCTATGTCCCAAAATTTTTCTCTGATCCAAGGGAAACAGCTCCTGAGCTGTAATTTGTCTCTTCATGATTTATTCAGGACACAAGTGGTTCTGAAACAAAACACTGCAAAGACTTCCCTGGACAGTATTTTCAAGACACCTCCAGCTGTGAACGTCCAATGAATTACTTTTGAAGATATTAAAATGTGTGTGCCCATAACAGATAAACCCTGATGTTGCTTTGGACAGGCTCCTGGGCAGGGTGGTCAAACTGCTGAGCTTTGTGTTCAAAAGCCAGGAAGCACATCTGAAGCTGGAGGTGAAAGGCAGCTCCATGAAATCCAAAGCAGGAGTCCACGCATCAGGTAGGACTCATCTGTAGCTTGAAAGATCACAACCCTGGTGGGATCTATGCCAGTTTCTGAAAACCAAGCTCCATTTGATCTCAGCTTTCACTGACATGAGCCTGGCAAACAGAATGGTCCCTTTCCTGTTAGTTAAATCTGAAAAAAAAAAAAAAAAAAAAAAAAAAAGACCAATTTTTAATCATAGGCAAAGATAAAGATAGATACAGAGAAAATATGTAAAGTTTATTTTCTAGAATGTTATGAAGTCCTTGGGCGTGCAGAGAGCTTCCTTTTCCCTTCTGAGCCATTACAATCCATTAAGTTAAGACCTCAGGATCTAAAAGCTGTAAGTAATTAGGCACTGACCGAAACAAACCATTTGCTGCTGCATCTATCGTGTCAGCAACATTCACATTAATGCAGAAGGACCCACCAGAAAAGATGATATGGTCAATAAGTCATGAACTAAAATACTTTCTTCTTCCATAATTGCTCCTTTATGTTAGGAATTTGCATTTTAATACCTCTCTAATTATTTATTTACTCAGTATGGTCCATGGTATACAATTTAAGGTGTTTTAACTGCACGTTTAATTGACTGTACATAATAGCTATTGGTGAACTATATGTAATTAGGAAGACTATAAAATGACTATTATATGTAAGTACTAGTTAGTGTTCTGTTTCAGGGCTCTTTTTAAGGAAGATTGCAAAAGTAATTAAAAGCCTAATTTAATCTAATCACAAGAACTTCTATATTTTTTAAGTGTCTTCATCTGCAAAACAAAGGAAAACCAAGACTTTCAAGAGCTAAATCATTTTGATCTCTGTTTATGTTATTGTGCCTCTTTACCATGAGCCATTCTGATGGGTAGAGCTGGATCATGAGTCTGGACTTTTATCCTTAACTGACTGTCCTTGCTATTGTAGTCTGAATCCAACCTTTTAATACGACCTGAAATGCACTTACTTGTGGTTGAATTAATGATAATTGTGAGCTCCTTGGAATCAGACATATTCTACCTTAGTGCTACTTTAGTGTCTGGAAATTCCAGTTCCTGGCGTCAAGGGGCTCCAGTCACTTCCACAATCTAGAAATAGCTGTGACCTGCTTTTTTGCACCATTTCTGTCCTTTCAGGCTAATCTGAGCTCCTAGAAACAGATCACTATTGAAGCATGAGCCTTTTTACTGCTTACTGCTTGGTAACTCCGTTTTTCCTATTTAATTACAGGTTTCATGTTTAGAGTATGTAGAAGGACAACTTGTAAAGGCAGCTTTTCATGTGTGGACAGACCATAAAAATGTAGTAGGGGCTTCTTTTCCACAGTGGATGCCCCTTCGGCATTCAGAAATGTCTCACTGCTCTGTTATCAAGAGGACCTGTTTAGGAGAGAAAGAAAAAAAAAAAACAAACCCTAAAGTACAACCAACTCCTATTTGGTTACCTCAGACCAGACACTATTTGGTCGTGTGGGACCAAATGTCAAGCTAGACAAAGAAGGCAAATATACAGTGAGTTAGGCTATTGTGGAGAAAGAGAAGGAATAAAAACAATGTGGACAATAGTGACATTTCTGTCAGTCCAGTGGGTGCAACACACCCACTTGCTTATTCTGAAAAAATTGCAGGGTGCAAGTTCTTGTAGTTAGCACGGATGTTATTAAAAACCACTACAGCATGTATGAGCCATTAGTTTTCTTATTGTTAATAACTGCAATTTTGTGAGTCAATCTAGATGAAAACAGTTTAATTAAAAGTTGCCCTAATTAGTGTGATTATTGCACCAAATAAAGAGGATAACACATTAATGCTCCTCTGAAGCATATTTCTTTTTCACCTCTCCCCTTCTATTGGAAGATTTAGAATTTGACTGACTCAGTAAATTACTGATTCTTTAATTTATGCTGGAGGGATGAGGAAGTTATTTTCAATAGAGTTAAATCTACAACCTATTGATGTAAGAGACTCCTTGTGAGATTCCTCATACCGTAAATCAACCCATTTCTCCCAATTCAGGGCTTTGGAGCACCAGCTAAACTCTTTTTTGTACCATGGGGGCTCAAGAATTGTTTATTTTTCTTCCAGACAGGGTAGATGATAGTGCTTGTTATAAGTCAGCTGAGGTGAGAAGCTGGGGAGGAGGTAGAATGAATGTACAGGATACAAAAGCTAATAAAACCCCTTCTTTTACACAGGAGCATGAACCACTTGGCAATATGAGGTCAAATGTGCAGACAGCCAGGGAGATTCCTACACCAGTCACATTGACTCTTTAAAAAATTAATTAATTATTTATTTACTTATTTAATGGTATCAGCATCTTCTTATTTAGCTTTACACTATAAAGGTATTCAACGTACTAATCCCATTAGGTAGATAATATCCCTGCCAGCGTTCCTGGGGAAAGCTAATCACCACTCCTATTGTTCCGCTCCTTTTGATTGCTTAAGAAACAAGAAGCAGATGACTCTTCCAGCCACTAGACTCAGTCACTGAAATTTAAGACCTAATTAAATCCTCACACCTTTGGTCCAAAGCAACTTGGAAGTATTAAACCACTAAGATTCTTAAACTGATGACTCACGTAAGTCATGCTCTTCCTTTGCAATGAGGATTCACCTACAACACAAATACAACACAGGCAAAGGATCTACTTATAAGAGTTGTTACTCAGTCAGGTAAGAAAACAGTTAAAGCATGTAGGGTGGATGGGATCTGTCTAGTTTGGATTTCCTCTCATCTGCAAAACAAAAATACTGTTTCCATTTGTTCTTTCTGAAAACTTTTCAGAAGAGGACTCCAGAATTTTAAGAGAAACATGAATGCACTTGGAAAAAGCTAGACAAATTTGGGAATCTTTCTCCTCCCACAGACCTGTTTACTGAACAGCATCCAGCCCCGATGAGCTTGGAGTACCAGTGAAAGTGTGCCAGTTCATTAACCAGGTACCTATTAACATCTGAGTCAAGTCGGTGAAGTTAGTACATCTTTCCCTGCATTCATGTATGCAACCACAGGGTGATGGGCTCAGAGTTCAGCTGTTTTGAAGTGCATGCGTATTTTGTGTAATTTTCCTTTTAGTAAATGTACCAATCCGTTTCATATAAAAAACAACTGTGTTTTCGTAGGCTCTCTTTAAAAAGTTGTGCTGACATGGGATTAGATGAGTCTTCATTTTTTGTTTAACGTCATTTCTACTCCATTAGTAGCTTTCATAATCTGATGGTAAAACCACGCAAGAGTAAGACCTGCCCTTCATCTAGACCACATTTTAAATCAAAAAGCCAAAGTGGTTTACAAGTTGCAAAATAAAAAACTTAATACACATGAAATCCTGTGCAACTCAAACAATAACCGAAGTGGAATTTATTTCACTTTATTATCCTGAGGAAGGACCTAAGTAAGGGTAAAAAGGTATCTCTAGCTGAGAGCAGAGGACAGAGCTATTGCTGCTACTGGACTTGCTGAGGTCAGCTCCTGTGGATAAATCCCAATAATGCCCCAGGAAGGGCAGGGATTGGGAGGAGAGGGGTGGTGAGTCTGGATTTATGCCTTGGATTCAGCACATGCCTGCAGACTGGACTGGAAATCTCCTGGAGATGTGACTGTGAAGATGTTACAGACTGGGCCAAGAATACCTTTAGTGTGTTGGGAGTTCAGCGTAGTTGTAGCCTGAGGTGAAAGGGATTAAGTGGTTTGTGCAGGCTCATGCATGATATCCCTGCACATTTTGAACTTTTTGGTCCATATCCAGTGAATTTAACTGTGAAGGCATCCTCTTCTTTCAGGTAGTCCAGCAGTCACTGCACAAGTGGGAAGCTGGTCTGTTTGCAAAGTATTTGCAAGTAGTGAAAGAACCGGTGGAAGTGTCTCATAAGTGTGCTGGAAAATTAACATCACATTACTGAAAAAGAACCAATTTATTAACAAAATGGACTTTAGAAGGACAAAAAGTCTGCTTGTTTCTTTTCCCCTGACCATTTCTGTGAGTCACGTAAGCTCATCAAGAAAACATCTAATCAATTAAAGTTTAATGCCCTGTGGTTCATGAAGAAATAAAAAAATTTTACAAAATATGTTTTTAAAATTGCAAATAATTTCCAACTTTCCTTGAAGTTCAGTTTCCCAATATGGTCATAGCTGGTGTTTAGTCCTGAATTAAGATTTGTAAAGGCTGCTAAAAATGCTGGGCTAAGGACAAAAATGGCCAGGTGCTGATGGAGAACGTGGGGCAGCTGCTTCATAAACCATTTTGATCCATAGACTTTTAGAGGGAGGATTGCGGGAGATGGAGCGGATGGCTTCAGCCCCAATCTGTCTCTGGAATGGCCTGACAAAGCTGTAGAAATCGTGCAGCTATTACAGCTTGGTTGCCTTAATGGCAAGAGATAAAATTAAAATTTTGACCACTACATCAGTAAAGCCCCAATACTTCCCTTCTCCTTGCAGTCTCATGTCTGATATACCTTGAAGGAGGAATCTCTTTGAAGGTCCATCCATGAAGAAACCTGTGGCACTTCTTATCGTGGCTGGGCTCCATTTTCAAGGCAAGGGAAATTCCAGTGAAACTTCAAGATCCATCAAGGTGGTTTAGCTCTTATTCATCACTCTCTTGGCATCCAGGCTTGAAATTCTTAATGTGATTAGTGCTGGGGAAACAATTTTCATCCTCCTCAGCTTCACTCACAGCCCCTAGTAGAGTGCAAGACTTGATGATCGAGAAGGGAGGGTTCACTAAAAGCTCCCCTATTTATAGCTGTGGTGAAATGGCAGGGTTCTGTCCTCAGCTTGCTATTTCATGGAACATGAATATCCGTTTGCTGCATGGCAAACAGAGCCAGAACAATTACGTAGATCCACAATAAAAACACTGAAAAGACAGAACACAAAACTTGAACTATTGTGGCAGAAGTAACGTCTCGTACACTAGTGATGTGTCAGTGAAGAGGAATGACTGCTAACATTTTAACACTGAAGTTCTAACTAATACCATTTTTCTGTGAAGTCGCTGGCATCTGGTATGTTATTAAGCAACTCAGTAGAGATCTGTTAAATGCATAACCTCCCTGCACAAAGGATACATTCTTTTACTAGATTTCTCCCTTTAACCCATACTTCCCTTTGACACTTGCATGCTCCACAGTTGCCAACCATGATTTTGCAAACTTGGTTGAAACATTTCAGTGGGACAAATCACTCCATTTACTCCCTGCCATCTTCACAAGTTTACAGTCAGAACCTCCATTGTTTTCAGTCTGAAATTTCCCTTTGCTTTCCTACAAATCTTAATGATCTTGGACTTATTTCATAAGATATACCTAGAAACTTCACTCCAAAAGAACAAACTTCAGAAAAAAGGTAAGGACAAAGGTCGGTCAACCATTGTAAAATACTGCAGCGGATGCTAGAGGTGTCACTTTGACTTGTATTTAAGCAGGTCACAAGGGTTTACAGAGCTGGCTTCAGGAATATTGCTACAACCTATCTGAACACCGTAATCTAGAGTACAGCAGAGCACAACCTCACCTAAATCTGAGGGTTTGGGTTGGGCTGTGGTGAAAGTAAATGCCAGACTCGTGATAGTGATTTAGGATTAGCTTTGCCACAAAGATAAAAAGTTTTACATTCAGGATGGGTCAATTAACATCAACTTAAGTATCTTCCAGCTAAAGCCATGGTCAGAGTTTTAGACACTGTGTCTAAAGCCACATGACAGCTTTGGACCTGAAGTTTGAGCCGGGGTTGACGTGAAGGTATAACATCCTTGTCGCTGGCTAAACAGTGAGCAAATCCTTCTGCCTGGCTCCCCATGGTCCCTCCTCTCCACATTTGTACTTATTTTACCCAAATAGCCTGATACCATCCCCACTTCCTTGCAGTCTGGAGCCTTGTGTGCTGCCAATGCACAGCTCTGTCCCTTTCTCTCCCTGATGCTGCAAGAACTGCTTTAAGCCCCACTTTGTACCAGTTGCGTTATCTAAATTAGGGACCTTCACAATTAAATTAGCAACAAACAAAACCTAACTGCATTGTAAATAAACACCTCTGACAAACAAATAGGCAGCACACTCCTGAGATGGATAAGTCTCCCTCATCTTCCCCTCTCCCTGTCACGTCTTGCTTTGCCTCAGGGTGTGGGAAGATTGGTAGGGACCTCAGAATGGAGGTACCAATTCCTCACATTGCCGCTATCACAAGCAAAGATCTTCCCTTGCACTGGAAAAGAAGAATACAAAAGCCTGGCTGACATGAATAACTGAATCAGCACAGTAAGTAGTGGAGAATTTGTGGCCTCCTCAGCTTTTATCTAGTTTTCCTTGCCCCAGTCTTGCAATAGAGGAGGACTTTGGATTTTTACAATATCCATAACTCCCAAGGTCTTCTGCACATGGCAAATAGCCGCATCACGGTAAGTGAAAAAGAAAAGCTGTAGATCTCAGTATTATCTAAAATGGTGGCAGTGGTAGCTGGAGTCAAAGCAAACAAGTAGCAGAAGTTGGGTGAGTGAACACAGCAGCCCAAAACTTGGTTTTTCCTGAGACAGAGAAGGCAGAATGTTAACATTCAGCCCTTGTCTTGTCCTCTTCCTCACAGGAGGTAAGGCTGATCTAATTATCACGTGTTCATTATGAAGAGGGAGAATGTTACAGCTATACAGTTAGTCAGCTGTAACAGGGACCCAAGGAGTGAAACTGGCCCTGAATAATGCAGTCATTTAGTATCTATCTTAATGTAAATGCTGCTGATTTGGCTGTAGAAGAAAGAAAATTAAGATCATTAACATGAACTATAAGGAAAACAAAGAAACTGCCTTTTACAGCCCCATACTCCTACTCCTTACAGTTCCCACAACAACCAATACTGATGGTGTTTATAAGAGTTATCTGCACAAGTATTAAATGAATCAGAAAAAAATCACTAAGTTAAATATATATATCTGTTAAAAGCAAAGGTCTGACTGTATCCGTAATTGATGTAGGGAGAGAATCATGCAATTTATTTTAACTGTGGAGTGATTGGAAACAGCCTGCTCAGTGCTTCTGAGTGCTTTTCCAGCAGCATGGTGTGCTTCCTTAATAAGAAATCTTGTATCATCCTATGTCTGCAGGATCTTCTTTGTTCTACCAAACTCCAGAGTTTTAATATTTCCAGTTACATACCTCAGAAGACCTTGATATAAGGCTATGGAAGTTAAAGTGATCCCTTTTACTCACTTCCCTAGGGTTTAAATCAGGCTCTAGATATCTTCATCTCCCTGACATTTGCTTTCATAGAATATTTGATTTTTCATTACTTTCTTGTGTGTTGCAGACCCAGCTGATGTGGAAATTTCTGCTTCCCCAGTCAGGGGAGAGCCACCTTCTGGGACTTTATCTTAACTAGAAATGATCGTCTGGGTTATTCAGAAACCTTTCTGTAAATAACATTCCTGACAGATGTCTACATAATTAGAGTCTCTCATGAATATGATATCTTGTGGCTCAGGATAAAGCATTAATTGATCTACGAAATATTCTAAAATCCAACTGGATTGTAGTTTATGTCCAATGAGTTTCTCTTTGTTTTTTCTCCTTGTATTATATTCAGATAAATTCATCACAACCCTCTTAATCAATGTTTCGTTCTAATGAGATGGTACTCTTCAAAATCCATAGCAGTAGCACTAAGAATTATCCAGACAGCTTTGACTTGTACCCCTACTGCAGGGCATACGTAATTTGCTCATTTAATAATGATTTTTAGATGTTTAAAATATAAACAAAACAACAAGTTCCTACTCTTGTATTCAGGTGTGATTTATCCATCTTTCATGATGAGGCAGGCGTAATAATTAGACGAGCCCTTGGGCTAGTATACATGAGCATTAAAGGGAATTATGACATGATCAGACTTCTAAGGAAAGCCACAGTTATTTTGCAGAAATGGGGCCAAATTCTGCTCCCCTGTAACTGATTGCAATGCTGCAGAGTTACCATCCTGCAAAATTTGCTCCATGCAACCTAATGTAAGCTTGAGATTTCAGCATTGTCATACTTGTGCATTCAGCTGCTAAGATAACAACACTGAAACAAGATGATATTTTTTCAGTTTTACATTTCAAGTGCACTTCTAACATTCTGTGAAACAATGGGAACAAAATAAGAGATTACTTGAATATACAGACTTAAAATATGTGTGGTTTCTGGATGCAAAGCATAAAGAGGGAAAGTGAGAGAATTCTACAGCTACAATAGTTTGACCAAAGATCAGAGAAGTCAATGGGAGTCTTTCCATTTTTCTTTCAATGAGATTTAGATCAGATCCCTTTGGGGAGTCATAATGAAGTTTATTTCCATTATAAATATACAGTTGATATGTCAAATTATACTACCATCATGAGAAAAATATTGCAGACAGAGTCACAGCCCAGCTGAATTTCACATGAAAGAAAATTACATTAAGTTACTATCGCCAAATTCTAAAGGGAATGACGTTTTACAAGGAAAACAGTCATACTTGGATAAAATCACTAAATTTTATTCTTTCTATAGTGATAAGTCTATTGCATTCACTAATGAGCAATCTGTCCCTCTTAAAGATTGATCCTTGCTGACCTTTCTACATATCTTCCTCCTGATCATAGTATATGTCTTAACAGGAGGAAAAAAATTATGTTTTTACACCAAAATAGTCAACTACTAGTGGAGACTGGATAGGTGTACTAATTGCAACTAACTTATATTGAAGTAAAAAATTTTTGTTGTCTCCATGGATTTCTTATTTCAATAACTAGTTTGATTTATAAATTAGTTTCTTTTTTTCCTCTAGTGAGGACAAAGCACTAGTGCAAAGGTAATATCTTTTTTTTACGGCCATAAACTAGACTGTCTGATTTATGTCTTTCATTCTCTGAGTGTTATATGTATATGAACCATATCCTACTTCAGGATGAACCAAAACTTTTGTGTAGACCTCTGTACTTAGAAAATGAACAAAACCAACCAACATGTTGTTAATTACACAGAAAATTGATATGGAAAAGAGACTTTGACAATATTTAAATCAGAATCTGTTCTTTCCTTTTTGAAAAATGATTAATACACTTTCAACAAGCAATCAAAATTCAGAATTCCCAACCATTTCTACTTATTATAAACATAATTTAGTTTTGATGAGTGGAACTCTCATTAGGCTCTGAGCTGGTTGACATGTTTTGATTACTGAAAAACAAAGTCAAAATCTCAGTAATGTGAAAGCAAACACGTTTGTTTACTTTCCCAAATGACTCTACTGAAATTCTCTCCCCAAATTAAAAACATTCTAATATTTACTGTTAAGTTTCACATGCCCCAAATTTTGAGGGCTATCATTCATTTTGATTCTAAATTACTAAGCTCTCCCTATATTTTATATTCTTCCATTACTGTATGCACTGACAGGTTGTAAAGAGGACATGAAGTCTAAGAAGAAAATTACAGCAAAGGGATGAAGGAGTGTTTTTTATCTGTCTGTCTCCTGAAGTCTTCAGATGGTGACTAGATGCCTACAGATAAGACATTTTTTAATCAAGGAGTTGGATAGCTCCACAGTTGAAATGACATTGAGTGAGTCATACAGTAGATGAGACCAGATCATCTAATGAAATCTTTAGTCGTTAGAATACACATCCCTCTGAATACAGATAATAATTTTCCAAAAGTCAAAGACCAGATCTTCCTAAAGCAGTTATTTCAGTGGGAAGACAAGCTTCAAGAGACCTACATGTAATTTTTGAAAAACCTAAATGTTAGAGCAGATCTAGGACAATGTGACAGAAGACACTGGCTGAAATTCTGGCTCCACTGAGCCCAAGAGGGAGTTTGAATTCAGTGGGGCCATGTTACCACCCAGTGTGTCAATGGGAAAATTGCTAATTTAAAACAAGAAACACAATATAAGATATTTAACCCCAGGAAGCAAAACAGAAAAGATATTCCAGTCCCCGGTTTCCCATCTCCCCTAAAACCCTCCCTCCCAAACCAGCAATATGGGTCAAATGAGGAGTGACATCAGATCTACTGGTCTGTTTCAGCACAAGACGTGTGTGAGGCCAGTCTCAGCAGAAGACATGTATGAGGCAGAAAGTTCTTTTTTCTTCTAATACATAAAATGGGTAACTAAGGGAGTAAGAAATTGTGCAGATTGGACAAAACGAAGTTCATCAGTGGGTTCACAACACCACAGAATGGTTGAGGTTGGAAGGGACCTCTGAGGGTAATTATGTCCTACCCACCTGCTCAACCAGGGTCACCTAATAGAATCATAGAATCATTATGGTTGGAAGAGACCCCAAAGATCATCAAGTCCAACCGTATACCTGATGCCACCATGTCCACTAAACCATGTCTTGAAGTACCACATCTAAACGTTTTTTGAACACTTCCAGGGACGATGACTCCACCACCTCCCTGGGGAGCCTGTTCCAATGCCTAACAACTCTAACAGTGAAGAAGTTCTTTCTAATAGAATCATAGAATCATTATGATTGGAAGAGACCTCAAAGATCATCAAGTCCAACTGTATACCTAAAGCAGGTTGCCCAGGACTATGTCCAGACGGCTCCATTTCACAGAAACATCCAAAAACATGCTCCACGCTTCACCATAAAAATTCAGTGGCAATGCCATCAGACCTTTCTTCTAGGTGCAAACTTTTCTCCAGTTCTCTCAGTACTGCTGTTTCTCATTCACCCATGGATCTTCCAGCAGGAACTGCTCGACATGCGGGTAGCTAATAAACCCACAGTTGTTACGAGAGTCAAGGCAGAGCATAATTCTAATTACAGGAAACAGGAGGAAGAAGGGGGGACTTTTGGAGTGTTTTATTGTAGTTTAAGTAGGCTTCTAAGATATGAGAAGCCGGCAATCATGTCAGAGGTTACAAGGAGTTTTCGTGCAGTTGCAAATCCATATTTCTCTGTCCTAACACACAATCTGGGAGAAGGGCAGACAGAGGTAAGTGACAGAACCAGGAGGAGGAAGAGAGCTGTCAGCCGGCTCTGGATTGTGTCTCCCTCTTATCAGATTGTAACTTCACAGTAGCAGCTTCCATGGCAAACTCCTTGTAGCCCTTTCAGATTAACTTTCAAGCCTGATTCCCTAGCGATGGGAAATTTCAGACACATGATAGTAGCTAACAAGACAGAGGAGCAGTTCTTTCTGGTTGCAACGAACTGCGTGGGATCTCCATGATGCAGCTTGGTTTCCTTTGCATACAAGCCCTACAGGTTCCCCGATGATATGGACTACATTAATTTGTCATTTGTTATTAGGAAAATCCTGACAAAGATCAAGACCATGCTGTGAATGTTTGATGTGCACCTGTCTGTGTTTTTTCTAATTGACTAAATTTCCTTTACTGGACACCTATTTCAAACTGCTATAAAATCAGTCCCCACTCAACTCTTCCATGTTGGTAGACATCTCAAAGAATGTCATTGAATGAACTGAAGTAATTTGGGATAAAACTTGGTATAACAGAACACAATTGCTCTGCTGAGATTATCCCATTTTTACATGCGCTTATGAAACAACAGAAATCTGTTCACTGGTAAGATTTGAATTATTTTTTTCATTTATTTTTTTTGCTTGCCAACCAGCTTTTCCAACATTTTAGATGATATTTCCTGTTTTAATCCATCCGGGGTACAATTGTGTGTTTGTTTTTTTTTTCTTGCAGTTCCAGGGCAGAACGAAGAAAATGCACATCAGTTTAGATTGTCTTTGCCAGAAAATACATAATAATGCTGTCATTCTTAAGAAAACTTTGCAGCAGGCTCAGACAGCTACAAAGTAGAGCACATGCATGGATTTGTCATGCTGCCTTACTCTTAAACAACATTGACTTCTTTGTCAATTGTGAGGAAACAAGGGGGAAAACCCCTTGGAGGTGAGCCACACATTTATTTGTTCCTGAGCTCTGATAGCAATGTTGGCTGCAACACAATCCTTTTTTTTAGAAAGGAGAGGTAAGTATCTGTGCAACTTGTTCAGAAAAGTCAACAGATATGTTTGACAAATGCATTTTCTTGACACATGTTGACTTGCAACATCCAAGGACAGGATGTGTGTGACCACATAAATCCGATGTTCATGACAGATCATGAGTGCTTTTACCTGTCCCATACAGCTCCAGTTCTGGTACAAAGAAGCCATCAAATGTGGGAATGACCTATGGGCCAGAGATGCCCTACCACACTACTGGCATGGAGTGAAGCCAACCTTCGTGACTAGGTGGGCAGAAATATCCTTTTTACTCCTCTGCATCAAGTTCCACCATCATGTTTCTATTCAAATTAGTGATTTAGTAAGACTGAGTCTTTCATCAAGTTTAGCTGAGTGTGGCAAGTCCTTCTGAGAGGGGACACATCTGACTTTACTCCACCTCCTTCTTTTTCACTATACTCAGAGTTTGAAGAGGTTCAACTCTACCTTTATCTCGTGGCTAAGTGAATACTAGACCTATGGAGCTAAAGTCTTATCAGTTCCCACAATGTCTTTTTCCAGTGTGTCAGTGGGAAGAAGATGCCTTCAAAAGTCCCATTACCCAGTGTTGCAGATTATTCAGTATTTTTACCTTCACCAAATACTTGGGAGATATCATAAAAATGTTTGTTTCTAATTGTAAAGAAAAGTGACTTTTCCTGGTAGATTCTGTGTTTTTCTGAGGCCATGTGTGAGAAACAAAGCCCAGTGCTTAAAGATGTCATTTAGGTGGTTGCATTCCCCATCCTTACCAGTGCCAGAGACTGGGCCACCCCAGAGGCTAAGCAGTGCTCTGACAAACTTGTGACACAGGCTGGTGGTGACTTTAGTAACATGCTCTACAGGTCTTTATAAAAGGGTACAAGCAGTCTGAATCCTGATGCAGAAGCACACAAGCAGCACCTCAGGAACTGTACTTACACTGAAATATACACATGTGCTACACAAGTGCTTCATGAGGGGGATGGTAGTAATTTTAATGCCTCCTGGCAAGC
The DNA here is from genome assembly GCF_000690535.1 of Cariama cristata. NCBI lineage: Eukaryota > Metazoa > Chordata > Aves > Cariamiformes > Cariamidae > Cariama > Cariama cristata. The sequence continues at coordinate 85,302 of NW_009598934.1, forward strand.
ACATGTTAAGAGGTTTGGTAATCCAATATGAATTCTAAAATGTACAAACACATCTGTGTCAACTCCTAATGAGAAAGTGCCTCCGAAGCACTCCAATAAAACACCTGCAACCTGTATGACTGTTTTATATTGCCTTTAGATAATCACATACTGCCTTGTACTAGCTACTTTGCTGTTTAAGTTGATGTAGTTGCAGCTCATGGAGTATGAAAATGAGTACTGATAATATTACTGCTATAAGTCCTGATGGCAAAACACATTTCCCTTTAAAAATGAATGTCACAAGCGGTGGGTGAAATCTAGTTGAATGACGCAGTTCTATACATATTAGAACATACTTTGCCCAAAATAGAACTACTCCACTTTAAAGAAAATCTGTGCAAAGGAAGGGAAGGGAACACCCTCCTTCCTTTTTGGTGCATTAAGAAGGCTTGAGATTTCCCAACTCTCCCACTTGTTTCTAGAAATTCAGCTCCTGTTAAAAGTCACAGGCAGTATTTAATGTCCTTTTCCAGACCTCCTGTATAAAGGGAGTTCTCTGTTCAGTGCCCAGTCGGATCCCAACAACAAAAGATGACAAACAAAATAAATGCATTTAATCACACACATAGCTCAGAGAACATTTGATGAAGCAGGCCGGCTCTTTCGCTGTTGCTTATTCACCACAGATGTCCCCAGCAAGAGTGCCCAGAGCTAACAGAGAACCCTGTAAAGCAGCTGAGGCCAATTGCCAATATTTAGGCATAATTCAGGTCATCTCATACTAAAAAACAACCCATGATAAATGGCATCAAGTGCTACCTATTCCCCCTGCCCAGCCTCTCCTAGACCCTGACAACATCATGCCACTGTAATACACTCAGTATCACCTCTCCAGGAGATGCTATGGTGCCCCAGAACTCTCTCCCATCAACCTTACAGCTAGTCCTCACCTCCATTTAATAGATTAAAATAAATAATCATGATAGAGAATTAATAACTAACTAATTGAGTTTTAGAAAGACCAGCAAAATTGTCAGAGAGCTAAGAAGCTTTCCATAGCTTAGGTTTGAAAATAAGTTGTCACATGAACAATATTTAGCTTCTAATCCTCCTCGGTCCCTTGCTCAGTCTCACTGAGAGAAACATACCTTTGCATGTCTCTTCCTTTAAATTTCGTAGTTTTCCTCATTAATCTTATGTTTTTCCTTGGGTGAGTCCAGCTCTGTTCCTGTTCAGCCTCAAGGCTGGGACCCTGGAAAAACTCTTCTGAATCTTCAACAAGTATTTTTCTCCCTCATCACAGTTCTTATTCCTGTCTTCCCTTAGGAAATGTAACTCATTAAAGATCAAGAAGAGTTTAATTCAAATATAGGTTTTATTTATAGCATTTCCCTCTCCTCTCTCTCCCCATCTCCGTTGCATTTTTCTCAGTATATTTTATTTTCACCAGCTGGACTATCCTCTCAAAATCAACTTTCCGACTCTGTAGCTCCAACGTTAACGGAATTATCCTACATTTGCAGGGAGAGTAAAGATCCCAATTTTATACCTCTTTATCATTTAACCAGTAAAATCTGAAGTTTACAGGTTCTGCAATCTTTCAAGCTTTGCTTAACAAGGAGCACTTATGCTTGTCACAAAAATGTAACATTAGGATTATACAAGAATTAAACTTTCTTTTGTTTTTTTTTTTTCTTCCAGGTGTCCATATGTCTGCAACGGGGAATCCGGCCAGCTCGCAGAAACTGTCTCTCCTCCAAGAACTGCATACTGAGGCAAATTCCCAGCTTATTAAAAAATAGTTCTGTTATTTTGCCATCTTGTTTGTTCTGCAATTCCACCGTATTTTTCCCTTCTATTTTTTTATTTTGCCTCTGGCTTTTTGGGGAAAAAAAAAAAGGAAATGAAAAAGAAAAAACCCAAACCCCAAGAAATTCTTAAATATATCTTTATTTTCGGCTTCATGTCACTTCCAAACTTCTGTAGGAACTGATAGGAACATCCCAATATTCAGATGGTATTTGCCCAATGAAGAGCTCTTTGTATGAAGAAGCTCACAGAGCTTCCAAAAAAACCCAAAAGACCTTAAAGTATGTTATAAAGCTTCTCTTCAGCTTCTGACAGAAGTGCCTTAACTTCACTGTTGCTTAACTCTTTTCCAAAGTAAATTAAATCAAAGCTGGAATTGCTAAAACTTGAGTAATGCTGCTCCAGATTTTAACGTGGTCCAAACAATTTCAAAATTTTGGTTAGTTGTTTTAGTTTTCCTGAGTGGTTCCTGAGACAACTTTTCAACTTAGTGGTGGATTTTGTTTGTTTGTTTGTTTGCCTCAGCTTATAACTTCCAGAATGTTTTTCTAGATTTTGAAGGTAAAACCCAGTTATGCTGAGATCTGGGAAACTGGTCCTTCAAAATAAAGGAAAATGTTGTGGTCTGTGGCTTGGTTCATGAAGACGCTGAGTTGACCATGGCAACTTATTACATATTTTTAATTATACTTTATCCTTCATTGTTTTTTTGAAGGATAGGATTAACATACAGAGAGCAGAATGCCTTATATCCTTTTTTCGTTGAATGCTATAAAAGAATTCTAGAATTGAATTATTTTTCCTAACATACACTTGTGAAAAAATTGAAAAGACAGTGTAATATTTGACCATGAATCATCAAAATGGCACCCAGACTCCCTGCTCCAACACAACAGACAGTTGCATAGCTATTTGCAACTTCATTGAATTTTACAATGTAGTTTCACAATGCCACTTTCTACCGCTTTATTTTTAAGAATCTGGTTGCTTACTATTTAAAAATCCCAATTAGGCTTCTGAGAGGAGACTTTCAGTTCTGCCCGCTCCTGGCTTTTCATAATCTTTCACCTACCTCTCCTCCCTGCCCCAGGTTACGCTATCTGCACAGCTCATCCAGGGATGTTGTTTGAGTAAGGGAGTTACACCTCCCAATCATAACACATTCTTATCCTTTTGCATCACGCAGTGAATCAACAGCCTGATTCAGTCATTGACAACCTTTGGTGTCTCCTCATTGCACAATGGTTATGGTTTTAATATGGCCTCCGCATTTTTCCTGCTTTACCATAGCAGAGTCTCAAAGACTCCTGTCCTCCAGTGGCAAAACACGCTGTTTTGGTAAACTTTTCGATTCTCCTGACATGTTGTAGAGCTAAGCGATGAGAAGAGCTCATTATGCCGTAATGGTCTGAGTGGATGCAGCATAGAGCTGAGAGTATGAGTGTTTATGGAAGGAAGAAAATCAAAAAAAGGGTTTTACTGAGAGGTATGATGTCACCCCGATCATAGCCTATTTCTGGAACTAAGCTGTGAAACCCATGATACATTTTGACACATAAATGTTGCCAAGTAAAACTGATAATATAATTGTTAATATGGTCACAGCCAACTCTTTCTCAGATAAGGAGTTAAAATCTTCTATGCAATATAGTATTTGTGGAACGTAGCACCTAGTCAATACCAAGCTTTCATTGGCTCTGGGATTACTTACTATCATATTTAAATAAAAAGACTAGATTATTGGGTACCATAAGAACAATGGATTGCTTAATGGTCTTGCGGCATTTATCTTAAGTCAATACAAAGCTTTTCAGTTCCTAAGCCTATGTCAAGGGCAGTGAAACAAGGGCCACATTCAGTGAACTAGTAATTTGTTTGTTCTTTAATGCACATTTAAGTATCTTATTTTGGGGACTCAGATATACTTAGATGATTCAGTTAAATACAGATTAATTTTCAAAAAAAATTATGTCTGTCTGAGGAACAAAAATATTAAAGTTTATTATGTGTAATTTGTTCTAGATAAGAGTAATGATCAAACAACTTCCTCATCTCTGCCATAGTGCAAATTCCCCTGTGACAGAGGTCCATTTTGTATAGCATCCTTCATACGAGCTTTGTTCCTAGAAACTTGACAGGACTCCACAACATAATTACAGAGTTATTAGGAGTAATCAATACCAGAAAAGAAGTGTAGATATGGAAAGGAAGGGATATGTTCAGATATGAAACAGAGAGAAACTGTAACCCAGAGACATATGAAAACTGCTCAAAAGGGCTCAGGACACAGAGGCAAAGAATGATGGTCCCAACTTAAGGTGTGCAGGGAACAAATGGAGGACTGAAGGGTGAAGCCTGGGCTTGAAAAGCAGGAGACATCTTTGCCACCTGCAAAAATACAGGCAGGCCAGAGTTTAAACAATATTTAGGTGATCATTTAGGAGTTTCAGCGAACCAGAAGTCTCCCTGGGTCTTAGACTCCTATGTGCTCCTCAAAGACTCATGTCCTTTTTTTCCATCATTACAAACAGATACTTTTATGTATTATTTTATAAAATCTTACAGTATTTGGTTTTTTAAATCAATGCTTTCTACCCTTAAATTCTGAAATTTCTGATTACAATGAAATAAAATTAATTTTTTGACCTGAAGTGGATCACTGCTGTTCATTTGCAGCTATGGCCAATTTACTCCATTATAGAAAGAAAAATAGGTCTCTGATTGAGTGTTTCCTTCAAACACAGAATAATATCTATTTCCTG
>NW_009598934.1:89885-93708 GCF_000690535.1 Cariama cristata
TTTCATTTCCCAGTGTGAGAATGGAGTGAGTGAGTTTGGCCATGAACACACTGTGCTTCTGACTTTGATGGTGTCTGAAGGTCCGTCAGCAATTCAGACAGGAGTGATTTGTGTTGGTATTGTTCCCATTTCCTCGAAAATTACTTCTCTGCGATGCTATGAAGGCAGTAGCATGGAGGCAATGCTGTGTTATCACTGGAGTGGCATGCGGGGATCATTGGAGGCTGGGGCACAGCAGCCAGACCCACATAGGAGGACAGTGGTGCCTGTGTGGAGCTCCCTCACCTATGGTGTGTTTTGCCAGCTGCTTGCTTGGCTTGCAGCACCAGTTCACTGTGTTAAAGTATCTTTAATGCACAATCTCCACCTTTAATGTGGTGGAAAGCAATCTGATGGCATGATCAGTGAGCTCCCTCAGACCCTGTTGCATGTAGTTAAGGAGAGGACATCTAAGAAAGAATCACTTCTGCCTCCTCGAGCCCAGTTCTTTTCCCCAACCTATCTCTTCACCTTGCCCAGCAATGCTTGCAGGAGAGACTGTCTTTCTCCTTTCCCCTGTTTAACATACAATAGCACATCATCTTACTAAACTAGCAGGTAAGCTTGGTCTCTGTTGTTCTCTGATTCCCTACCTTGAATCAGAGCTTTGAGCTATTTTTGTGCTGTACACTGATTTATCTTCTGCTTTCTCAGGTAGCAGTTTCCCAAATAATGGGTCAGGGGCTGAATGGGAGCATGGAAGTGGGTTGCCAGAAGACATTTATATGTATTGTTCTTCCTTACTGAAGATGGAACATGAATTCCAAAGGCTTCAGTATTGCTGCCAACTCAGCATCAACTCAATCCTAACCTTTAGTGCGCATCAACCAGTTGTTTGTTGGAGAGCAGCTCACACCAGAGTGTAGTCTTGCCTGCTGAAGCTTGGATTTTTGTATAATTGGTTCCTATGTTACTGAATTTACAAGGTCAAATTACATCCCCTCACCTTAGTAGGCACCTTTCCTTTGGCACGGTGCTGAGTCTGACAGCCATGTGTCTCCCATTTGATAAGACGTGGAGGACCAAGCTCATCCACCTGCGTTCTCGGGCCTGCTATCTCCTACTAATTGGAGAACTTTGAGTCTAGAAGACTAGCTGCAGGTCTTAAAGTGCCAAGCCCATGGGAAATGCTCATCACCAAGACTTGGGCAGAAGTTGGGCCAGATGAATGCAGACCTTACTAGGGGGAGAAGGGGATGGTCATTTGGAAAGCTTTATTTATTTGTTGATTGAGGTGGTTTGGTTGGGGACAACACAGCTAATGTTGCAAAGCAGAGATGGAAAATGTGCGTTTATACCCCGAATATCAACTGTTCATGCCAGTTGTGGGAATCATAACATTTGTGGAAACAGGTGCTTGTTTGCTCCAGCGGTCACAGAAGGACTCTCTTCCCTACAAGAACCTCAGTTTGCAGTGAAAAGGCTATTTGTATATAAATAACTGCTACGCATGTTTCAGATTCCTAATGTCTATGAAGTTTCAATTACCCAGTAAAGGAGCGAAAAGAAAAAAAAAAATAGTATCATGTGACTGATTCATTTAAGAAATTATATGGCCCCTCAACACTTGGGGATCTGTGTGTAGCTGACTCTGCTACGCTTGTTTTCCTCTCATTATTAACCTCTTTGTACAGATGGGGACCTGAGAAGTAAAAAGATGAAATGTTGTATGACAGCAAAGTAGGGAAGCTGTGGCCGAGTCACAGAGACAACTCACATTTCCTGAGGAATAAATGCTCAGAGCCATTTCTAGCTGACAGAGGAACACGGCAGAGAAAACCCTAGCAGACCACAGAAAGTCAGAGACAAGGGAAACATCTGAAGGACTGGTGTAAATGTAGCATGAACTGGTCTCATTATGTGATTAAATGATTTCCAGCAGCAGCGGTGTCACAAACAGAAAACATGTTGGCATTTCTGCCGTTCCTCAGCCCTCAGCAGCCTGCTCTCTTCCGTGCTTCTTGAGAGTCCCACCTCTCTCTGAGGCACTTGCAAAGTTCATAAAAATCAGCGGGGATTAAGGTTGGTCACATTTGCCTTGTAAGCACAACAGGTAATTGATGTTGGGGGGGAGGGAAAATAATCAGGAAGGAAATGGTAAAAAAGAAAGCAATCCCAAATATCAATCTTGCCTCTACCCTTGCTCCCCCATCTCCTGAGGTGACTGGTGGCCAGTGTGGCAGTTGGCTCCATGGATTCATAATTCGCCACCACCAGAAAGGTGGGAACTGCTGGGATTTGGCTCAGATGGAGAAAGCGTCTGCTTTGGCAGTGGCTGCTCAGTCTGACTTGGCTCTCCCCTGTCCTCACGTCTCCATCCTGCTCCTCTGCCAAGACTCAATTCCATCATTTGCATGTCCACAGCCTACAAAAGTGGGTGAAGGCCACAAGCAGGGAAAAGATAGAAGGATAGGTAGGATTAGTGAAAATAGGATAGCATTGGTGACCAGAGTAATGAGGCTAAACCCTTTAAAAATAATAAACCAATTATCCTTCCCCAAACCATTAGTAAACCATTACCATTCTACAGCCCCAAAAGGAGCGATTCCTTCAGGACAGCATGGTCAGGCCACATGGTGGTGGGGGACATTGCTGAACTGAGGCCACTTCAAGTCTCACCCACAACCTGGATGGAGATCTCCTCCTCCACGTGTTGGGGCAGGCCCCAGTGCTTCAGTTCAAAGGCAATGTCAGCCGAGCACAGGTTTCTATTCCACAGGACTGTGGTGGTCACACTGCTTTCTTGTGGCTACGGATGGTGAAGGAGAAAATAATTCGATAAGTCTGCAGAATGTTTTTATTGTCATGTCAACAAAATATTTTCTGCCTCCACAGACTGTGGAAGTACTTAGCATGCAGCATCCATCCAGTTTTGGAAAACACTTGAAAACCACCAACAGAATCTCACTATTCCTTTTTTTAGCTACATAATGAAAAAGCAAACAAGAAATATGCTGATTCCTAAAATGAACTAATTTTTTTTTCTGAAGCAATTTAATTTTTTAGCTTTGATCTGATACCAGAACCCAAAGGACTTACTTGCTATTTCTAAATAATGAGTCTAATGTTTATGCTCTGAGCCTGAACTTTTCTGGTTTTGGAAAAAATGTGACTTTACATAAAAGTCCTTTGATTAAGAGATCTGCAGTCAGAGGAGTTTTCGATACAATAATGAAAAGGCCTTTCAGATCGCTAACTCGAACACTGCTCAGCACGATATTACTCAAGAAGGGGAGAAGCCGACAGAACAATCACACTATTAGTCTTTGCTTTGCCAAGTGTTGTGTTAGTCATATTCCTAGTCAAATCTCCCAGAAGTGGCTAAGAGAAGCCTTACATCGCACAGAGTGATGCATGCCTGATAAATGCACTCTGACCTGGGTGGTCTGTCCCATTGGCTCTCTCCTTTTATTGTTTTTTAACCCTGTTTCATTGAGGCTTTAGGAGGTGATTGCTATAGAGAGGGAAAGTGCTTGGACGAGAAACAGGGGCTATTTCCTCTCGCTACGGTCCAAATTCCCCTGCAGCAGGGATGGTACCTACAGCAGGCTTTTCTTCCAAGCAAGATCACAGAACAAAACACAGCACTTTCTTGCTTGCACAGTGAGGATCCCATTCCCTGCCCCATCGGAGCATATAGGCATTGGGCAAAAGGGCTGCTGTGCACCCATCTCTCCCTGGGTGCCGGGAGCACCCAACACCTGGGCTCATCCCAGCTCTCGCTGCTGGAAAAGTCACCCTGCTGCCCTGGTCCTGGCTTTCCTAGACATGGGATGGAAAGAGT